>NW_015505955.1:709439-720348 GCF_001515645.1 Sinocyclocheilus grahami
TGCATAATTAAAAACAAAAAAGAAAAAAAAAAAAAAAAAAAAAAAAATACAAAAGCACACAACAAAATGACTAAAACATTAAATAAAATGAAAATGAAAACAGAAAGTGTAAAAATTAAATCTATAACCATAAAAACATTTTCTTTACTTGAAATAAAATGATCAAACAAACAAACAATAAATAAAACCTTTTCTTTTCAAATTTCAGTTATAGTTACCAAGTTGCTAAGTATAGTTGTAAATAAACTACAAAAATAAAACCTAATGAAAAAGTATATAGATATATTAAAAAAGAAAATATTACAAAAGCACACAACAAAATGACAAAACCTTTAACCAAAATTAAAATGAAAACAGAAGACATAAAAATAAAACCTATAACCAGAAAACATTTTTTATTACTTGAAAAAAATAAAATTTATGTATAAAATAAAGTAAAAAAAAAAAGATTTAATTTGGTTTATTTTTAAGCTTGAAATACTAAAAACAAACAAACAAACAAAAAAACCTAAAACTACAATCTAAAACTTAATAAAAAACGGCTAGACATGTTTTAATAAATAAATAAATTGTAACAAACAAACAAAGAAAAAAAACATGAAAATAAAATCTAGCTTAAAATATTAACCATAATAGTATTTCAATGCTAAAACTGGTATAACCCCTGGTCAAAGATATGCATGATATGATATCTGATATGATATCTGCTAAATGACTAAATGTAAATGTAAATATGAATGACTAACACTGTCTGACAATGTCAAAGAAAGAAAGAAAGAAAGAAAGAAAAAGAAAGAGCGCAGTGGTTACGCTATGCTGCAGCAGACAATGGATCGCGTGGAATGGAAATTAAACTCGGTCGTACAATAAAAACAATTATTCCACAGCTCTGATGGAGCCAAGACGTGCTGAGCGTTTGCAAAATGAGTGTGTCTTTCACATCAGTGGCTCGTAAATCATTTAAATGCATTCTTCAAGAAGAATTTTGGAATGGACCATCAGATATTTGGACGGCACGGTGTGTTTTACGTCCCATCGTCCTCGGCTCAGGTTGAAGGGGTTAGGTGTGTGGAACAGATCGGGGATAAAAAATTGTATCATGTTATTTTGGTCTGTACAATAGGCTGTGTAGATGACAGGGGTGGAAAAGCCGGGGCTCTTTTTGCCGGCTTGACTCCAGAGCAAAGAGTAAGTGCTGACTCGCGGGACCCACTTACAACTAAGACATGGTGTGCTTTCATCCCATCTGGCTGAATGGCGAAATAAATAAAAAGAATGGAAAGTGGCTGCTCTCTGGGCTGTACCCCTGCTCCCTGGCTCTTTGTTAAAACCCTATCTCTGCTGCTCCATTGCCCCCAGCTACATTAAATCCTATTAAATTCACCTTCATTAAAGCAGCCCCTCTCTCCTCCTTGCTGTGGCCCCTAATGTGGGTCCTCTCAAGGACGGAGCCGTAATGAGGGTAGACTGGATTTAACCTTGAAGAGTACAGGTTTTCATTTCAAAATCAATAACTTATGCTTCAAACCACTCCTAGATCCAGGCTATAATTTTCAGGCATTAATTGTACAGATTATGTTTCTCCTCCAAAACTGTATTGCCAAAATGCTTTTTTTTTGGAAATCCTACCATCTCGCTCGGGACTGATGGCGATCGACAGCTCGCACGTTTTCTTTATCAGTGAGTACACACAGCGTGCTTGTTCTGGCTGGACGGCGGGGCAGATGGGATTTCAAAGGGTCGCTACACTATGTATAAACAATTAGGCAACAGGAATGTTTTCCAAAGCGAAGCCAGAAAGTCGCAGCACGGACTTCGCTCGGGTCCTCGTGAAATTGCAGGGCAGTGTCGTCATACGAGGCCAAGAGACTTCCATTTGAGTTATTTGATTCGCACTCGGTCAGGAGGAAGTGGAAAATGGGGAATTATGAGAAGAGATTTGAACATGGAGCATGATGGGAAAGACAAGAGCGGAAAAAAGGCGGAACACCTGAGATAAAGGAAGAAGTTCACACTTCATTTTCCCTTTCTTTAACTTTCTATACATTCGTCTCCTCCGCTTGTCATCGCGGAGGTCCCGTGAAATGTTTTAATTTGTCCTGCGGTGATAATTTCTACTCGACATATTCATAATGTGAAATATTGGATCTCATCCTAAGTTGGGGTTGGGGGAAGGGGTGATCGTGGCAGCTTAATTTTTTAATCAAATTCTCCCTTTAATGGAGCTTTATTAAATTACATAGCTCATAATGGGGGAGTGGAGCGCCGCTGCTATGGTGTAAAAAGAGCTTTTTAGGATAATTAAATAAAATGAATAAAAACCCAAAGCCGAGTGGGAAGTAAAGAGAATGGGAAGGAGGGAAACCCAGCGGCCACATCTACGCTCAGATTCATTCTGTCTCGTTTGGGTCCTTGGGAATGCACCATGACATATTAGCAGAGTGGGGGAGGCTTCTTGAATTAAGAATATGTCACTTTTTCCATCATTAGAGTGAGCAGTGTGCTCGCCTATGCAAATCAGGGTAAAGGAGGATTAGATTTCTTATAGAATGCAAACTGAAGGCTGATATATTGATATCTAAGACTGCATCATATCCTTGCTGAATGCTTATCAATCTTATTTTTCTAAATCTAGATTATTGTATACGTCTTCGATCAAAGACCTGTAATGTTGCCTAGAGGCTAAACATAGCAGAGAATTATTCTGGACCTTTTTATTGTCACTGAAGAGCACCGTGACACTACCATAAATATCGTCGTACAGAATCTTGTCATAATGTGTACTAATGTAATGTTTTAAAACTCATTATGTGTGTGTTTTTTGTATCAGTGTACGTGTGTTGACAGATATTTGGCACAGATGATGCATGCGAACAGCTTAATTGAGCATGTAACAGGGCTAATTGGAGCAGTGATGTATTGCTATTGTTACAAAAATCCCACAGGGCCTCTGTTTGTCCTCGCTGGCGTGACAGTAGATTGGCATTGCCTCGCTTTATGAAGCAAGCTTTTTTTTTTTTTTTTTTTACTTATGAGGCTCAGTTTTCCTGTAACTGATATAATAGAAAAAAAGAAGCTAAAAACAGAGTAGTATGAAGCATGAAACTAAAAATAAAGAGAAACCCGATCACGTTTTGTTTACAAAACATTCAGGAATCCTGAATCAGTTCATTAGGCAGCATAGGCTCATTGAAAAAAATATGCTTCTTTTGCAATGCTCCAAAAATGTAACTATACATATACAATTCACTGCAGTTTCCAGCTGAAAGGAACACTAGTGGCAATAAAACACCAACACCAACCTTTATTCCTTTTCACACAAATTATGATTACAGGGGCAGATTATTAATTAATAAAGACTTGTTTTTACACAATTTCTTGCACTATTCTATGTTATGACCTCAAAACACTATTACATTAGTGCATTATTTGAAAATTAATTACTTATGAGGCTCAGTTTTCCTGTAACTGATATAATAGAAAAAAAGAAGCTAAAAACATAGTATGAAGCATGAAACTAAAAATAAAGAGAAACCCGATCACGTTTTGTTTACAAAACATTCAGGAATCCTGAATCAGTTCATTAGGCAGCATAGGCTCATTGAAAAAAATATGCTTCTTTTGCAATGCTCCAAAAATTTAACTATACATATACAATTCACTGCAGTTTCCAGCTGAAAGGAACACTAGTGGCAATAAAACACCAACACCAACCTTTATTCCTTTTCACACAAATTATGATTACAGGGGCAGATTATTAATTAATAAAGACTTGTTTTTACACAATTTCTTGCACTATTCTATGTTATGACCTCAAAACACTATTACATTAGTGCATTATTTGAAAATTAATACATTTTGACATTTGCATCACAAAACCAGCTCCATATAGTTTTTCTGACATAGTAAACTTGCTCGGTAGCTCATCTGGTACAGCAGCACAGCCCTTGAAATGTGAACACAATAACTTTTAGACTTTTGTTAATACTATCGGTTAGGTTTAGGGTAGGATTTAGGTTTAGGTATGTTTTACTTTAAACACGATTAACCTTTTAGCACCACTAACCGGACATTTAAATACTGAACTGCCGTGCTACATACAACAACCAACATGATAGAATGCTCACACATTTATGTTAGGGTTTGAGGTTCGAGGCACAATGATGCCAACACGTTGCCACACACACACACACACATGCACACACACGCACGCACACACACACACACACACACACACACACACGCATGAATGTTGCTATCATCTAGGTGCTTACGATGTGTACCAACCTGTTCTCAACTCATTCAATCTCTCTTTTTCTCCCTCACAGGCGTGATCTGGGACACGGGCTGCAGTGGGGTCTTGTTTGATTTAGTTTACAGGCGATATAAAATGAAGAGCACCCCACTGTGATGTGGAGGACCTGGCCTGAAGGCCCTCACAGACTATCTAAGGTTGGAAGGCACATTTAAAGTAATTAATCACGCATGACTATACAAGGCTACTGGTGTTGCTATGGCTGTGTGTTTCATACATGGTATATCTTGCCCCAAAGCACTAAAACTGCAATTACACAGATTCAAATAAGGAAAAACAGGCACTAGATGCAGAACATGAGGCCTAGGACCTTTTTCTAAAATGATACATGCAATTGTTCACAGCAGATCTGTTCTGACAGGGCTGCAAATAGCAGGGGAAAAATAATGCGAAATGTATATATGAAAATGTAACATATTGCCATGCATTGAGAATGACTGAATGAATTAATAAATAAATAAATAAATAACTTTTAAAAGGATTCACAGCAGGTCTGTTCTGATATGTTTGGAAAAAACAATGCAAAATGCAAATATGAAAATGCAACTAACAGTTGTCACGCACTGTAAAAATAATATAAAATAGTATTTTAAAATAAAATAAAATTTTATTTAATTACATATCAGCTTTTAAAAGGATTCACAGTATGCCTGTTCTGATGAAGATAGGGTTGGAGATAGCAGGAGAAAGCAATGCAAAATGCATATATAAAACTGCAACTAACCATATTGTCATGCATTGTAAAATAACATAAACATTTTCCATATCTTTTTGTTGTTGTTGTTGGTGCTATGTCATTTGTGCAATCAAAAATGTTTGTATCTTGGCAGAAATATAACGGTAAAATAGAAAAGCAGTCAAATAATCCAATTGCTAACATGGGCAGGTTGCGTCACATCCCTTTATCCTTGAAAAATGTGAACAAATCTATAAAACTACAGTACATTAATTGCGGTTGTGTTTGGTACTGTGTTGTGTCACCACTCGATGTCCAATGCAAAATCTGGGTCCTGAAGCAAAACCAGTTGAAAAGCACTGATCTGTTCACAACCTCTTTACTGACTAACCCCCTGTCTTTCACAGTGCTAAAATATTCTTTGTACAGCTCAGTGTCCCCAGGTTTGGATGAATCAACCCAAGGGTATTTTGTTTCTGTGGTAAACATTATCGCTGGATGAACTAAAGTATTTTAAGTGTGATAACATTAAACCTTACCGCAGCTGAGATCATCTCCCCCCACTCTCAAAAAGACACGTTACGCTCATATTTCAGATCTCGGAGGATAATGTCAGGGATTAGCGTAAAACTCAACTGATCCTCCCTCAATTCAAGATGTTGCATCAAGTTATAGAGTTACAATGGCTCTCAAAGCTGGAGAAAGGATTTTATGCATCCCTTTTTCTTGGATGATGGAAAACCAAAGAACCCTGTGCTTGTTTAAACTGTTATGTGATGTTTAAAGTCACTTAAATAACATTGGAAGTTTCATGTTGGGTGAAACTGTAACCAGCAGTGTTGTAAACGGGTGTACGGTTACAGAAATCGCAATGCAGTAACTATACGGACTCTTTATATCCTTGACTATTTTTGGTCTGGGCTTCTTGTTGCCTTGATGTACCAGACTATCCACTGCTTGTCATTCCTGGTAAGAGCTGTAAAGTTACAGATAGCGAACTTGACGATGGCTTTGTAGAAGAGTGCCAGACACTTTTATGTCTCTCTAGCCATTGAACTTTTTAATGCACTGATATTTTTTCTCGCTGTTACCCCACTGGCTGTGTGCTTTAATTAGATTACACTCAAGGAATCACTGTGGTTCAGAATGCCAATTTGTGTCCCAGACTGTGTAAAATTTGCTTTTCCACTTGCTGCCAAACAGAGCAGGTGAGAGCAGACGAGGTCCTCAGGCAGGAAGAAGAACAGACGACTCTTTATACGTTTTGCTCTCGTCCTTTCAATCTCTCTGCCTCTCTCTCATTCTCGTTTCCTTGGTCTCTTTGCTCGGTCTCTAAAACTTCCTACATGAAAGGTTAAACCTATTATTCAGAAGTCTAAAATACAAAATCAAACAAACAAACAATACTTGAGATGATTTGATATATATATATATATATATATATATATGAAATTTGAAACTGTCTCTGCACTTTTAACCCAAACCTAATTTAATATTAATACTCTTTCATAATTTGACACTCCACATTACTTTTTTTTTTAATTAGTTGATCAACAGACTACAGTTTTACAAGTAGCCTATCCAGAGGCGTCGCGCAAATCCGCAGGGTAATATTGGAAATATTTCTGTTTTAAACCGTGAAGGCGAGCAATGTGCATGGTTTATGACCGGTGAACGTCTTTTACCATGAAAGTGAAAGTAAAAACTGACGGCGCTTTCGGCATCTGGCGAGGCATTCATTAACGGCGCATATTCTCTCAGAGAAGACGAGAGACGAATCTCCTACTTAACATGCGGTATATAGCCTAACTGTTTAAATTTATTGAACAGGTTGAACAGGTTGTTTTTGAAAGTAATAAATTAAACTAATAGCCTAGTCTTTTATTATCATCACAGCGCGACAGTTATGCGGTGATGCGCTATGAAATATTGCGGAGCAAATTAATTGTAATATTAATTTAAAAGTAACCTAATAGCCAGAATGTAAGAGGCCTACATTAATTGGAAATGCCAAATACTCTTAATAATGACAATATTTAATGATTTAGACAATATCTCTGGCTATTGTCGATACATGACATCGTCTTTAAACGCACCCCATCGTCTTATCACGTATGGAAGGCTGTTAGGGCCAAAACGTTTGGTACTAATGTGTTAACGTGCGATTGCGTGTTAATGCGTAAATTACATGTTAACGCGCAATCGCATGTTAACATGTTAGTACCACACGTTTTGGCCCTGACGGCCTTCCATATATCGCGTCCGCTTCGCCACTGAGCCTATCAACCACATATAAACACAGCTAAGCTGATATTTAGAAGAGAACAGCATTGCTGCAAATGTGATGCATTTTTATACAGTCTATATTTCATCTATTTGTAGACAAAATAAATCGTCGTCTGAAGTGAAGACACAGAACTTTTGCGACAGGTAGGATTTGTTTTTACCACTAACCATATTTATCATTAACCATACAAGACACTTTATCTGTTTCATATCTCTGTTTAATAGGAGTTCAGTTAATAGAACAAAATATGTATAAATTAGGCTGTCTGTCTGTGAATTAGGTGTGGATTTTCAGCGCAAGTTATACACTAACCATACAAGACACTTTATCTGTTTCATATCTCTGTTTAATAGGAGTTCAGTTAATAGAACAAAATATGTATAAATTCGGCTGTCTGTCTGTGAATTAGGTGTGGATTTTCAGCGCAAGTTATATAATTACGCCAGTAAATGGCGATAAGTTACTGAGCCACTCAACTGATTTGTTCAAAAACACAATTAATTTAGGAATGAAACACAGCTATGTTGCTCAGGTACGTGTAATGCTTAATTGTTTGGGAAAATTTTTGAGCTAAAATACACAATGTAACTGACAATATTGTTAGTTATTTTAAAACGTAAATTCCTTAGCATAAACTTTACCGAACAGTTGAATATAAATAGCATTGAACAACAGTTACTATTATTAATAATATATTTACCTTTTTTATTTTTTAAATAATTTTGTGATGCACTTCTGTCGTTTATATTACTTTTTTTTCTTTTTAAATTTCTACATAGCTTTAATTTTTTAGTAATTGTAATTGTGTAGTACACTAAAATGGTGTAAAAACAAATGTCACTTAGAAACTGCTGGTAAATTTCACAAACAACTACAAAGAAGTGTCAATTGAATTAAATTTGATTTTGTTTTTCATAGAAATGGCTGAATTAATAGTGTTTTCTTGTGAAACATATTCCAATAATCTTTGTTCTATTTACAATATACATATATATATATATATATATACATATATATATATATATATATATACATATATATATATTTTTTTTTTTTTATTTTTTTTTCAGCGTACTTCAATCTCAACTTATTTCAGTTAGTTGCCAAGGCATTTCTACTCATTTGCATTCTATTAATTTTTATTTGAAGTTATTTAAGTTACCTTTTTTTTCATTTATCATTTATATTTGATTTCATTTCAGCTTACGTTCAATTACTAAAAATGATTTTCATTAGTTTTAGTTTTAGTTAACAATAACAACAATGATATATGTATGTATAAGTATAGGCTATGAAAAAGAATAACATCTGTTATCTGCCCTGTGAGTTCACCACAATAATACTTCTCAGACTGGTGCACAGCATTAAAATAAAGCTGCCATTCTATTCTGGATAGATGCCAGGGAAGAAAATGTCCCGAAAAACATGAAATATCATTATTACTCTAGGACATGTTGCTTCCAATAACAATCTGACTTTTTATTTAGTCTGTCACAAATCTATAATTTACATTGCAAATATAGTCTGTGTGTTTGAAGAGATGGGCCAAGGAAAGCAAAGGAGAAGTGAACAGCTGTGGGTGATTAGAGGAGGCCTTGAGATGGCCAGGGATTCAAAGTAAACATGGACCCTTTCCACAGTCAACAACATTTACAAATGTAGAAGAAGGAAGCTACTGAATTTGTGAAGAATGTGCGGCAGAAATGGAAAGCATGGAGGCATGAAGGCAACAGATGGTGAAAATTAAATCCACGCAGCCGAGCGGCTAACAGGACTGAGAGTTTATTCTTCTGACGGTGGACCTTGCCGTGCTTGCAGGGCAGGAGAAGACTGTTCCGGGTCAACACTCACAGGTTTACATCTAACCTCCTCGCTGTCCCGCTGTTCTCTCCACATTCCACAAGGGAAAAAACAAAGTTTCCTTAAATGGCCATCATCCTTGCCTCTGTATGCATACTACAAAAGCATACTACATAGCAAAAACCATAATATTGATATCTCATTCAGAATTTATATTTCTTCATGATATATGCATCTCTTATTTGAGATTTTTGACTGGATAGATTGTTCATCACCAAATTTTATATAATTTATATTTATTATATATTTTGACAATAACCTAATAAACAATACTAACATTAAATAAATGATAAATATTAAAACAGTTGATTATTATTTACACATTCATTGATTAACATATTTTATCAAATTAATCACATGCTGATTAATTAATCAAATTGTTTGCACATATAGCCTATCCATAGTTGGTAAAAAAAAGCCCCCAAAGTATTTTTGATAGTCCACAAACATAATTAAAAGACTTTATTACATCACTTTGCCAGACAAGAATATAATTGAATAGTCAAGAAATGGTTTTAGAAGCCAATATATTCTGTTTTAGACATAGACAGTGTTATAGAATAGTATAATAAATATACTGTATGTATATGCACATATACATATATTTATTTAAAATATAAATACATACATACATGTACAGTATATATAAATATATATTTTAATTTTTTATATATTTAATATAAAATAATATATAATAATATAGTGATATATTTATTTAAAATTTAAAATGTAGCCTTGCAGCCTAACATGCTTTAAATGGTATCCTTTCGAAAGTTTAGTTGTTTATTTTTATTTATTTACTTTTTTTTGGGAGACATTTTGGAGGACAATATTTCATGTGAATTGCTGGCTTAAGAAAGCCTTTAAGAGGCAGAAGTTTGTTGTCTAAATCCTGGTTAGCGGTGTAGTTCATGCCATGGTTAAGCAGATGGTGCTTGAATAAGTCTTAAATCTATCAAAGCTCTTTCATGCCTGACATCGCCTTGCACAAAGAAGAGTGGTAGGTGGATGACACACGTGGAAAAATCACAGTGAGGGATTGAACGGTCAGAAGCTATTCTGGAGCACTTTGTCTGTTTCTCCCCATGTTCCTGAGGGCACTAGCACTTGAAAACCTCTACACAAACACAAATCTTGGTCTTTTTAGCCTGTTTACTCAATTTGATTGATGGAATGGAATTTGATTTTCAGTGGGTGAATTATTTTGTCTTCATGGATTGTCTTTATCCATGATGCTACAACAGGAAAAAAAACTGCCATAAATGTCACAAATGATGTGCCCTGATTTGAGAAGGCATTTGATTTGACTTGTAAAATGGTGGGTTAGTCTGGGTGAGAGGAGCTGGGTATTGGCTTTCAAAGCCCGGCACAACTTCAGAGGATCGGGGCTTCACATTTGCTTTTTGTTTAACCCCATTGCTTGAAGAAACAAAATACTGCCTTTCAGAGAGACCGAAACACCTCGTTGATCAGTTTTTTAAAAAGCATGGCACACCATTCACTGTCGGTTCATTTCACTCTCAATATTTCAACATCTCACTAATATGCATAGGTCGGTCTTTATAGCGAGTTCAGAGGCGGTTCTGGCGTGCTGTGCCATGCATGTTCTCTTAATGCTAGTTCCTTGGATTCAGATTTTGAAATATTTATGTATTATTATGTCAGAAAATGTGAAAGGTATTTTGGAGTTTTTCTGAATTTCTGACGTGATTAATCGCTATTTTTCAAAAGTGGCAGATGATGTAGCCTTTTAACATTTTTAATCTTATAA
>NW_015505955.1:720358-747158 GCF_001515645.1 Sinocyclocheilus grahami
GGGAGGGGGGGGGGGGGGGCGCTTAGGATGATTCTAAGGGCCCACGATGGAGGAATCGCGATTTCTAACAAGGGGGAACCCGAGTTAATATACTTAATTTACTTTTTTGGATGCATTTGTTCTTAAGACTGAGCGTAGCTAGTAGGTCATAAGCTCTCTGTGAAGTAATGCGTAGTCACATGATATGATGTTTACTCTCAATGATCCAAAGCAGCCTTCAAATATGTGTGCAGAAGTTGCATTGCAATGCTGTGAATTTCAGTTTATCCTTGATTCTTGGTCACGTAACTAACAGTAAACATTTTTCATTTTATTTAACATGCACAACATGGACTGATGTACACAGAGTTGTGCTGTTTAGGTTGGGTTTGTGTTGAAGAGCCGCTAGCAAAGTAATTTATTCACATAATGTTCTCTCTTAAAATGTAAACAAGTATAAATGTCAACATATATGACGAAAGGATTGAAGTCTGTCAGGTTAAACAAGAGCTTATTGATGTAATTCAATCAATCTGCTATTTTATTCCAACCGTTACTCTTTGTTGGAGGCTTCTGTAATTATTCAGTTTATATGTAGAGTTCAACTAAGTTTAATGGTGCAATGCACAAGATATTTAGTGGTGCGTAAATTGTATCTCATTGCAACCAGCCCCAGCCGCGTTATGTGGTTATTTAAGAACGAAGATTTTGTTTCAAAACAGCCAGTCCTTCCTAAGACATTGATTGCTGTTGATGCTTGATGTTTGGGTTCTTTTCAGCTTTTGCCCAGATGCATAAATTCACCCATGCTTTAGATATGTCTCGCTCAATACCTTGAACCCCCAGTACAAGGCTCTCGCAGGGAAAAGTGGGGCCGACACGGACCTCCCTCTCTACTCCGAGTGACTGTTCTGTTCTCCTTTTGCTCATCTGGAGAGTGGGAGTTTCTGTGGTTTTTATGACTTAATGACTCCTGTCGGCTCTGATCGGGGAGCTGAGATGAATGTTGCCAGCTGTTGTAACCCTTCTTTCCCCTTCTCACATGCATCCTCTCTCTCTGCTCTGCTTCCTCTGGCCTCACGGTGGGGATGGAGCCTCATTCTTAGAGGGATTTCGAAAGTTGTAACACGCTTTGGGATGGTAGTCACCCACGGCAAACCTTGGGCTTTGCCCTGGTGGTGTGATTCCACACCATGGGTGTGCGGAGGTGATAATGGTCGGACTGACAAAGTGAAAATCAGTCATGAATAGATGCATCAGATTAGAGCCTCGTTTCTGTTCTGGGACTGACGGAAGGTGGTAAAACGTAGTGTCAGTTTCTTATTCTGTATTCTGTGTTAAAGACCAGAGTCAAGGGAACAGTTAAAATCTTCATTTAAAGGCTGAAATCTTAGCTGGCCAGGATCTGAGGCTGGAACGACACTCCCTGGAGGTGGGCTAGGGTCATTAGTTTTAGTTTTTGAAGTGTTCGCCCTTTTGATGTTGAGCGTTCTCTTAAGGATCCTGGCCTGAAGGATATTTAATTTTGCTCCAGCAAATTTCCAGTTAGGAATAATTTGAACTGAGCATCTGTCAAAGGAGCAGCCGTTTAAATACATTGGTCTCGGTTAAAGAGGCAGAAAATGAAGCAGATTAGTCCGAGTACCTTTCATGGACGGGGCCCGGTCTGGGCCAGTTTCAAGGCTGTCGCGCAGAGGGCAGAGAAGAAAACGCTCCCACTCCCATCTCATTAACGCCCATGCCCAGCACCTCTGGAGTTCAATCACATGTCTCTCTCCTGAGCCGCGCCGCACACTTCGGTGCATGCCGCTGCGGCTGAAGCGGGATTGTTTCAGGATTCTCCATGCCTTGATATTTTATTTACAAATCTTCAAGGAGAGAAAAGGCCAGTACAGGGCCCTCATTGCTTTCTCAGGCGCCCATAGTAGCTTGGGAACGCAGCATCCCTGGTGTCTCTACATCAAAGATCTCCTTGTGTTCCTACAGGGTGAGCGGAGGGAACTTTTATCAGGGTACACAATCTGAGGCGATGTTTTATCACTCAGAGAGTGTTGAAAGAGCATGCATTAGAGTGTCTGACAGCTGCTGTCAGGCTTTATTGGAACTGACTGGGCCGGTCTGTTGGAAATCATCTTGGCTTGTCTTTTCGTCCAACAAGAGTAAAGGGGGTTGTGTCGGAGCTCAAAACACCATGTGCACCCATCAACTATTCACTCGGTAGAAGACAGGAAGTGACATGGCGGTGACACAGATGACAAAGTAGACGCAAGCTCTGACTGTCCTGTCAGCTGCCCTTTTGCATATTCTCAATGCAGGTTTTATTATTATTTCCTGTCAGATGACAAGTCCTTCATATTGATTTCAGGTATTATTTTATCACTCGTCACATATGAGGAAGGTGTGTAATGGTGTTGAACCAGAACTTTGAAGCTAAAATGGCTTGTACAGTCTTCATGTATTTTTATCAGTATGTGGGTCAATAAAATTATAAAACATTTTTGTTAAAAATAAAAATACAGTTCATACTCAGAATGACTTGCAAACACTACTACTACGATGATCATGTCTTTAATTTCTGAATTAATACTTATTTTCATATTTTTCTGGGGAGCATAATGTTAAAAATGAAAGGGTGATATAACTGTCATAACCTTTTAATATTTTATTTTTGGATAAAACAAAGAATCCATTCATGGCAACTCTCGGAATAGTTTTAGCATGGATATTATATTAATGTATAGATCTGCTAGCAAGTCAATGAGATATGCTGCTGCTGTATACATAAATTCAGTAGCACATCTAGACAGGTGGAGCTGGAGGAGGTGGAGGGTTTCAAAGGAATTCTAGTAGTGTACTGCAGGACCAGCTTAAAGCAAACACTGAACCAGACTACTTAAGTGTTAAATAGTCAAGCATTGATCAAGCAATCTCATTGCCTGCAGATTGCATGTAAAGAACCTATCAGACAGCGCCATCTAGAGTATCATGTGCGAACTAGATATTTAAACAAAAAAGCATGCAAATGCAAACGCAAAAAAAAAAAGTCTGTAGGTCTCTTAAAATATCTGATAATTTGAAAATAACTTTTTATGATGTCTATTGATTCATGATATTTGTAAAAATAAAGAAAATGTACTTGGAAAATGTATTATAAAAAGCTTATTACAAAATGATTAAATTATGGAAGATGTTTTCAGGGTCTGAGGAAATGTATTATTTTTTACTTAAAGGTTACAGCACCCATTTTAAGAGAAGTTTCAATTGAATAATTATTCAGTTGAAACTTCTCTTAAAAATGGGTTAATAGTTTTTTACCTTATGAAAAAATAATATGAAACCTACATGAATACAAAGAGTACATTTTGTAGAACTTGGCACATGTGTTTCAAACTAGATTTGTAAAAGATTTTCCTGTATTAGTTTCTGCTTTTATAAGAAATAGAAATTCAGAGCAGCTTTGCGTAGGACTCGTTTGAGGTTGAGCTCTATGAAAGCATGTATTACTTTAACATTCTGTGAAGTCAATCACGTGCACCTGATTCTTTCAGCTCAAAAATTGTCCGAACAAAAGGTATCTTCAGAAACTGACATATTATCAGCAGCAAGCAACCATTTCAACCATTGATTTCAGCACCTCCTCTCGCATATAACTTTATAGGGGACAGCGATGATCTAAAAATATTTAAATCCAACAAGGAACACAAATATCCATCCAAATCCTATTCCTTTCCCATCTCCCCGTGTCATTTTCTCTCTCTCCATCCACCTGTGGGTGGATAAAGACAGGTTGCGTGAGCCGAGCAGCCCAGACGCTATCTTCTGGGAAAAATAAACAGCACATTAGTTCCAGATCATCTTGGAAGAATATGAAACAGAGGAGAGCAGTGGAGGGGTTAGTGGAAGTCCACTCCAGGGGGGAGGCCGGGGATTATTAGGGAGCTGGGAATCGTATTAAACTCAGAGCTTTCCCTTTCTCTCTAGCCCTCTTTCCATCCTCACTTCTCTGTTTTTGCCATGTGCTGTAAATTAACAGCACCCTTCAACTCAAAGTCTGACACTTTCTCTTTTCTTTTTAGTAAGGCAGTGAAATATGTTTAAGGGCCAGGTTCACAAGCATTTTCCGCTTCGTCTTGGTTCCTCTGTCTAAAATGTCCTGCTGGCGTGATTCTCCCAGAGGTTGTGAAAAGGAATCCGTAAATCTTGCTCAGCTCATACTTTCAACCCCTTTGTGAAATATCATTGTTGCCTGTAATACTAGAGGAGTCGCACAATGAGATCCACGCAATTAACCTTGAAGACGCCACTTATTAGTATCAAGGATTAACTAGTCTTCAGTGTTAATCGTCTACAAATTAAAACTACAGAAAGGTTTACAAAGGTCTGATTATTATGTTGAAAATACTCTTTTGTCTCTGTAGTACCTTGATTAATCTGTTTGCTTTCGATCGGGCCGGTGCATTTCACGATATACGGTATCACGTTCTTCTCTCTATGTAATAATCTCCCTAAGTACGGCTATTAGTCAGCATGCTAATGCCAGCATGTACGGTATCACTCTGTGCCCCTGGTACAAGTGATGGGTAGTTAGTGCTGAATTTTCATTGCAGGAATGAAGCCTCAAGCCCTGGTGGTAGGAACTAATTGTGCCACCTGAGAGCAGGATTGAGTTAGAGAGAGAGGCAGTTATTGAATGAGTCAAAGTGGGAGAGGAAGATCGGGAAGTGAGTGTGTTTGATGTCGGGGAGTCATGTTGCTATTACTGGCTTTGAAGTAGGATTGGGTGTTAAATAAGCAGGAAATGGGCAGCAGTTAGTTTTTCTAAAGTTCTTCCATTCCCTGTGCTCGTCGAGCGGGGCCGAGCCGGGGGCGGCTGCATCCGGGTGAAATCTTCTCCTGTGCGGAGCTGCTCTGGAATGGGCTGTCAGGCTTCATTAGCTAAACTTGTCTCCCTTCGGAGCAGAGCAACTTGGCCAGTGATTTAAAACCAATCTCCAGTATCTGGTCTCTCTTTTATGAACTTCCGTGCCATTACCACGGACTCCTCCACAGTGTTTCACCTATAAGAATTCCTCTGGAGTGAGGCAGAGGGAGATCATCTCCCGTTTAATGAACTCTGAGTCAGGGCTCTGCGCCTGACTGAATGTACTTTTCTAAACTATATTTGATTGAGTGTTTATATGTTTGTGAAAGTTATGACATGCACAGTTTCCTCTTTTCTTTATGCTATACTTTAAATTTAAAAGCGACCTGCTGTTTGAGCTGTGGCTTAGTGGTTAGTGCAAAATGTCTTCCTTGTGAAAAAGAAGCGCACTTGAATGTGCACGTGTACTTCATATTTTATTAGATTGTACTGTTTTTAATGTAAATAGACAACGGTTTTATTCAGAGGTGTGTTTAACTGATTTATTTAAAAATGTATCACCTGAATGTATTTTAGAATTTTTGTCTAGTGTAGATTTGAAATGTCTTTTATAACTTTTTGTTAATTGTATACCTTGTGTAATTTATTCTGAGATCGCCATGAAAATAGCCTTGATGCTGGCATGGCGTTAAAAAGTGCATAAATAAATAGTGTACTTCAAGTCTACTTCAAAAAGTATTTCTAAACACTGTACTTGCAGATAATATAATATGAAAGAAATGCATGTATTATAGTTTACCTTTAATGTTTTTCTGCAATACACTTCCAGCATATCTCAAAGACACATATGTATAAAGATGTATGTAAATTCACCTCTGGCAAAATGGGATTAAAATACAATTAAAATAAAATTAAAAAAGGTAATTTGTCCCTGTGCAGTAGAAACACAACTTTCTTTTTAAAATCAGTGCTACACTACTAGAGAAAATAGAAAAAGGGCTGTGGTGAAACAATGTAGGATGACATCAATACCCATAATGCACTGGGCTCTGTGAGCAGGGATTCAAAAATGCAGAAGTACAATCTGTAGTTTTAACAAAAGCTCTGGAGTTATCAAAAGTCTTTTGCTGACATATAAATGGGGATATCTTGGTGCAGGTAACACAGAACAATAATACACATTGTTCAATTATATTAACGACATTATAGCAATACAAAGCTGGTTGAAATTTGGCAAATTTACCCTTTAAGTATTAAGTGTAATTAAGTCCTACTTAAGTGCAATTACTTAAACATATACTTAAGTCCTACTTAGGTGGGTCAACAAATGCATTGCTAATTGTATTTAATATAAATTTAAACTATAATATATTTCAGTTTGTACTTAAGATTATTCTTTTAAATAGTATTATTTCCATGATTTATTTTTTTTTGGCAGTGGTGCTTGAAAGATGCTACTATAAATTCATCCCTTTAAATCACTGCCTTTTCCGAGAAGGAAATATATAAATATAAAAAATGCCTGAACATGCTAATTAAGGCACTATTGTGTTTAAAATGTTTTCCTAATAAACAGTATACTGTAATAAAATAAAATAGTTGCCATACAAAAATAATCATACATTCAGATTGATGTCGACTAGTCATTCATAGGCAACCTAAAAGTAGTTGACTTTAAAAATATGAAGTTTTACACAGTTTTATATCTGATTTGTGTTGGTCTAGCTCAGGGGTAGGCAAGTTCGGTCCTAGAGAGCCGCGGTCCTGCAGAGTTCAGCTCCAACCCTGAAAAAAAACTCACCTGCCTATAGCCTTAGTAATCCTGAAGACATTGATTAGCTTGTTCAGGTGTGTCTGATTAGGGTTGGAGCTGAACTCTGCAGGACTGCGGCTCTCTAGGACCGAACTTGCCTACCCATGGTCTAGCTGGTGGGCTGTTTGGTACCTTACATGGCCTTTCTGGTGAAGCCGGTTGACCATAGACGTCTTTCTGTTTAAGCTAGTTAACTTGCATGCCAACTCGTTTGCTGTTCATAGTTTAAATTACCCTGTTGATAAAAACGGCATATGCTGGATGGATATGTTTTGAAGCATGGCAGCTGGATAGAGCTGGACCTTAGTTGGTCATGAGCTGGTTTAAGCTGGTCTTGAGCACATGTCCACTTAAACCAGCTCATAACCAGCTTATAATGCTTCGGAACATACCTTACCAGCACATGCTGTTTTTTTTTAAACAGACTAGGAATTCAGTATCACAACCATACCACTATTTCAATACAGACCATCATTAAAACTGGCTGGAGTTTCACTGTCCTCCTTTCAGATGAAGTACTGCCCTCCTCTGTGTAACTGTGCCCTGTGAAAACGGGACAGAACAGCTGTGCTCTCCCAGTCCTCTGAGCTGCGGTTTGACTCTCTCTGTGAAGTCGTCTCAGTGGGCAAAGAGGCCAAGAGCGTTTCACTACCTCACTCGAGTGCCAGGAGAACGCGGGGTGAAAGGGCAGGTGTCTGCCGTAGAATATAATTAGACAGAAGTAAAGCTTTGTCCTCAATATTGCTGCTTTGGGCATTCTTTAATTGCCCCTCTCCCTCTTTTCGTTTCCGACGTCCCCTCAGTCTCTCGAAGGCTCATTTGCATTAATTCTGAAGGACTTTCACAATGATCACGGATGTCTTCGACGACTTCTCGCACACACTTAAGCATGCACGCATTATCCGTGCCACCTGGTCACCCTGATTTCCTCTCGTTTGCACACAAACGGCACGGTTGTAGAGCGAACATTGGATTGTTATGAACTCTAAGTGATCTAAGCACCACCAGAAGATGATTCATCTTTATCCCTGATTGCTTTTTTAAATGGCTTTGCTCTTCTCCTACACAAGCGCTTTCAGCGCATGTTCATGGGCCTTGGAAAGTGCTTGCCCCATGTGGCAGTACATACTGCTTTAGCCTGGCACAGCAGGAGATAAAGTGTAGAGTCTTTGCCTCCTCCCAAGGCTCTGCGGCTCCACACCCTCGGCTCACGCACAGAGTACATGTGTAATAAACAGGAAGTGGCCTTAGGCTCTCCCGCTGTGTCTTAGGAGCTCAGTCATATCAATATGTATTCAAAAGAGCTACCTCTCCAGGGATCAGCCCTATGCCATACCAGGCTCACATACAAAGAGGGGGATTTCACTGCGGATTTTACCTACTGCACCAGGGCACATGGTGCTTATGATAGATGCCTTTCATCTGTTTTTATCCAAGCCGTTACTTGAAAAAGATTTGGTTAAAAATGGCTAAATATATGAATCAACAAAATAGTCTGACATAAATATTCCTGCGAGGAGTTGAGTTGATTCTTGCCTCCAAGATTCTCTTTCATTGCTCAGGAGACTGTTATAGTTTAAGTATTAACTTTAGGATGTTTCTCCTTTATTTATAAATTTATTTTAGGAGAGAGAGAAATAGAAACGAATGTAACTGTTATTGATAATACATTAAGGCAAGTTACTGTAGGTAGAATTTGGTTTTGGAAGAATTAAGGAGAAATGTTTGTTCTTATTGAAATCTCAAACTTTTGACAGACTTTGGTGAGAACTTTGTGTGACACTTGAGATTATTGTGGTCTTTTTCTCAGAAGGGAAAAGAAAAACAGTTAAGTTTTACCTCAAAGTGCATTTTAATTAATTATGTTTTAATAATCTTTTGTTGTGCTATAAAGTATATTTTAATTTACTATAAATACTTGTCAGTACATTTGGCTGTACTTCAAAAACAAGTTTAGATAACTGTTTAATATAAATTTAAACTACAATCCGCTTTCATTTAATACATTAACATGCACATAAGTGTCTGAAAACATTACATTCAGTTTGCACTATACATCTTTTTTTTTTAAAGTATATAATTTCTGTTACATATACTCAAACATAACTTTTTAAAAGTAGCCTGTACTGAATTGTACTTTTTTCACGGTTTAATATAAATTTAAACTACAATCCGCTTTCATTTAATACATTAACATGCACATAAGTGTCCGAAAACATTACATTCAGTTTGCACTATACATCTTTTTTTTTTTTTTAAGTATATAATTTCTGTTACATATACTCAAACATAACTTTTTAAAAGTAGCCTGTACTGAATTGTACTTTTTTCACAAGAGCTTTCCTATGGGCTAGTTGTGGGACAGTCTAGCCTGATCTTATTAGTATTTATAATTTTTTGTATATTTGTAAATTTAACTTTAAACCATAACTCTTTCGAAAATGTCAAATTCCAATTCTGTATTTGAATATATTATTCTATATTTGGATATCTATATTATTTAATATCATACAAATACAATATATTTAATATATTAAAATGAGATATATTAAATATATGAATATATGAATTAATATAATTCATAATTCATATAATTAATATTATATATTAACCTATTTTCTCTCATAGATTAAACAAAATTAAATCAATGTTATTGAAACTACCAAGTATTTAATCTTCATTGAACATAAAATGCTTTGTAAACATTTTACATCTCTACTTAAAATATGTATAAAATATTTATGTAGATACTGGTAATGTGTTATGTAGACTGTCTATGCAAATGTACAAAAGAGTATGCTCGAATCACAGATGCCTACCATTAGTGGACATGTTAGGTACCGGTATTGGTTGCATGGATGATAAAAAATGTGCCAGAAACCCTGAGAAAGTTTCTCAGTGGAATCAACCACACACTGGGCCTACAATATTAGAATTAGAAGTTTCGCTTAAAATTTTTTCAATTTGTTCAGTTAACTCTCGTCCTTTATTGTACATCTGAAATGTTCTGTTGAGTTACTAAAATTAATCAATTTGTCCTTCCGGTCTAATTTGGTGGCTGTTGATGGTACTGTGCTTTGTGCTGCAGCTGAAGGAAGTGGATGCGTGTTTTAGAACTCAAATCTACTGCATCATTGTGCAATGGGTTTTGAAGCAGATTGGCGAATGCTGTGAGTTTTCAAAGGAAGGCAATCTTAAATGTGTGAATAGAACAGGAGCTGTCATGTTCAGCTGGATGTCTCTGATAACTTTCTGAAGATGTTTGTGAGAACCTAGCAAACAGCATCAAGCACAGGCTTGCAAAGCACAGCCACTCATTACACAGCACCTTATGTGAGAATTTCAGAGCAGTAATGAATTGAAAAATGTTTTATTGTAATTCAAGGATTAATTTGATTATTTTGATTCATCTCAGTATTTGCCATTCATATTTACAACCCAGGGTAATTGGAAAAACATGCCTGTGGTGATACTACAGTAAAATCTTGTTTCGTTGCTTCTTGCATGTTTCATGACACTTTCAAATTTAAATGTTCAGGGAGCGTGCAAAACAGATGAATCTGGCAACATTTTATTACGTTGGTTGTTGTATGTATTGCAGCAGTTTGGAAATTAAATGTCTGGTCGGTGGCGCTAAATGGATAATTCTATATTGTGTTTAAAAATAATGTACCACCTACACTAAACCTAACCAGGAGTGTTAACAAAGCAAACATTAAAATAAAAACATTTAAGATAAAAATGCATTTGCTAATGCAACCATGCCAGTTTAGCTTGCTTCTATAAGTCTTTGAGCTCTTTTATCGAGGCTCGTGTTTTATTGGACTCATACTCAAGCGCTCCACATCTCAAGTGCAGTGCTGTACCAGGTGAACTATCGAGCAAGTTTACTTTTTCAGAAAAGCCTTGGTTATGTGATGGAAATGTAAAAATGTAGTAGTAGTACAAATCATGCACTGGTAAAAGTGTTTTGAGGTTATAACATATTATTGTGCAAGGATCCAGGTGAAATTAAGTCTCTATTAATTGACAATCTGCCCCGTACTCATAATTTGTGTGAAAAGAAATAATAGTTGTTGGTGATTTGCTGCCACTAGTGTTCATTTTAGCTGGAAACTGCAGTGAATTGTGTGTAGGTACGTTTTTGAAGTTTTGAAAATGTTGGTAGAGGCATGTTTTCCCATTGCTTTTCCAATTACAATACCCAAATCAAGGATTATTCAGAATTGGGGTGAGAACTGTATGGAATGCAAGGCTTTGTCACAGAGTGGATACAGATCAACCTCTAAAACTGGTGAAAAATTTAATTAATCTGAAAATTTGTCCTCCTTGATGGATCTGTGGTGGTTATGCCCCTGACCTAATTGTTAGGTTGCCAAATAAATCAGAGGAAAATTGCTTTTAAGAGGAAAACATATTACTTTACCTCTAAAAATGCATCGGTTAAAATCCAGGCTTTAGCTTTATCAGGTCCGTTTAGGCTAGCTAGCAGCACTGAAGAATAGGTTGTCTAGATTAAACCCAGCATTAATACTGCCCATCTCTCATTAAAACCTTAATCGTGCGTAAAATGAGATTGATGGAAATTTATCCAAAAGGTCAGGGAGAAGGGATTTCGAACGTCTACACAGGATTTAATGGACAGGATTTTAATTTAGCCGCCTCTCCAAACACCAGAAGCTGCAAAAGATCTTACGAAACCCCTTTCCAGTGGCCGTCTCTCTCTACATGTTATGCATGTCTCCTCCCCTTCCCTCTCATCCTCTCGCTCTCACTCCTCTGAATGTCTGATGAACAGATGAAAGGCAGGAGAGTCGGCTGGGTAGCTCTGTTTTAGTCATGAGGGCAGGAAGGGGCAGCAGATTGCTGTGCCAATAGTTCCGTGGTCCGAGGTCCGTGGCCTTTCCTGCCCCCTCTCAGAGTTACTTTCTTAGTTGTGCAAAGTAGATGCTGGGCATAAGATGCAGCATGTATTCCATATGGTAAGCATTGCTTATGTAAGGGATAATGTGCATTCAGTCAGTCATTATCGCAAAATAAACCCGACAGGGTGATCAGGTCTTGTATCACCCTGAAGGGCTTTATTTTGCGATAATGACCAACTGAATGTACATTATCCTGCTTATTAAACAGCAACATGCCCAATAAAAAAATGTACATGAACTGTTGATTTGAGTTGAATAAAGTAAAACTTACTTGTAGATTAGAAAAATAGTCCATTGCAATGTAGAAAACAATCAGCTTACAGAAAAGATGAACATTGTAACAATATTAAAGCCTACTATATTTGATATATTTTTATAAGGCTTTTAAATTAACAACATGAGTAAAACAGAATCTACTACACGTCTGACTGATAGTTTATACTTTTTAGCAACTAAAAGGCCTTATTTTAAAAATGTCCCCTTCAGGTTTTTATAAAATGAATGTAATATTACTGTATCTGTATTGCTAGTAATATTTCAAGAAAACTTGGATTTGCTGGTTTATCCATATGCATACTTTTTTAGAAAAATCCTGTTCATTATCAAATATGATGCATTGCGCTTTTAAAGAACATTTATTTGTTTATCTCTCAATCGTTATTATATTGCATTGCATTATGTTTTGCCCCCACCACCGCCCCACAATAAAAACTAAAGTGCTGATCACAAAACTAAGCATTTACAGTAACTATCATCTTAATAAGACATATTATTGGGAGATATAAAGTGACAGCTGATATTAATTTGAGTTTTATGAAAGTAGACTGCTATACTGCTATAATGATCTCATTGATTTACATTAAAGCGGAAAGGTTTTCAGTTAAATTAACTCACTTTATTCAATGTTATGCAATAAAGTAGATTATACTTATTTTTGTAGCATTTTTGCAAAATAAATAAAGTAAATATTCGTTTTTTTCCCCTTTAGATTCTCATTTAGCTCATTGGCTCTCATCACTTTCATGTTCTTTCCAGCAGTGTATTTGTTTCGTGGCTTTAAATGGAGACTCCTGAGCGTATTGTTGACTATAAAAACGGTTATACTCACTAAAAGTTTGTGAGCAATTAGCTATTTCAAACTTGGGTTGGTGTGAAAATTAGCACTGGTGTGCCATGGACCAGCAGTAAACTATGCACATTAGAATCATTATGCATACGTTTTTGAACATTCAGTGTCACAACTGGCCTTTCAGAATTAAGCATCCCTGATATCCATGTATTAATTGGATATTCCGGTCCAGAGATTCTTCCTCTCTTCTACAGGAAAGTTTAAGGCCAGCGTTTTGAAACGCGGACTCCTCATCCCCAGCTCTTACAGTGAATCGAATGTATTTATTTCTGATAAGCCTGCCGTGTTGCATTGAGCCCAATAAGACCAATGTGCAGTAACAGGATTAAAAAGCACACTGGGTGAAATTAAGGCCATGCACGCACATCATCACATCACAACTGCTCCGCAAACTTGCGTTCTTTAAACTCTCCTGTGCATCTGGCTTATTTTCCGAGCTGCGAGACCACAGAACAAAGTGTGTACAGTATTAGCGCCACACTCCCGTCCTCTGCTGAATGCATTCCTGCACGTGTATGTGTGTGCTCGCCTTCTAGGTCGAGGAATATTTTGGCAGCGCAGCAGAGAGAGCGATGAATGTTGTTAACCATTGAATCATACTGCAGTTTAGTAGCTCGCCTCCGCACGGCACGCAGAGGTATGGAGCAAAGTGCCTGCTGTTTTAAAGGTTCATTTCACATCTCCTCCTGAGCGAGGCGGCTTAGTAGCCCGGCCGTTGATTGATTGTTGAGACCATTGATCTAATTTTGAAGCCTTTTGAATTTTGTCTCCCCTGTCCCTCCTCTTTGTAAGGAGTTGAATAAACCTAATTTCCCCACGCCACATGCAGAGGCAGTTCAGCCTGAGTGGGGAAAACAGAGGGAATAAATAAATAAAGAAATCCCTAGAACCAGGCCCTTCACAGCAGAGTGGGATTTTTATAGACTGGATCAATTAAATTTGTCTTATTTGGAACGGTGGGGCTCCGTAACTCGATAAGAGGTAATGCGGTTGAAAATGCCTCTCGCTGGGCAGCCATTAGATGGGAGAATGTTGCTGTGGGAGTATTAACATGCAAGGATTACACAGAAACAAGCCCGGTCTGAACCAATTAGAATCAGGAATGGCCTCAGAAAGATGAGAAGAGGGCATTTGCGCAGCGAGAGGCCCGGGTTGCTCCGGCCTGCTGCGGGGTCAGAGAGAGAAAGATGGAGATCTGGAGATGCAGGGGACGGGGGAGGGAATGGGTGAGCGAGGGATCGCCCCTCTGTGTACATCTCCTGCCCCCTGTGGACTGGTGAAGAGGTCTGAGGAAGAGTAGTGTATATCGCAGTGTGGTGCTCACTCTACAAATCCTTCTTTCCTCCGTAGCATATTTTTATTTCTGTGTTTTTCTTTTTTCTGTGATCGTTTACTCACCCTCACGTTGTTCATTTTTTCCCCCATACACAAAGGAAACGTTTGGAATAATGTGCCTGCTGCTCTTTTCCATACAACGCAAGTACAGAAAAATATACTGTATTTTCTGAAAAAATAGAAGCCTTTAGCTTCAGAAAATTAGCAATATAGTGCACATTTAAAATTTCGGTATTTTTCCTGTTGTATGGCTTAGGAGGATGTGGAAAATAGTGCTTGAGTCATATGCATTTTTCGCATTTTGGCGCTTGACAACCTATAACTGTCATATTTTCCGGACTATAGTATAGTATATTATGCAACTTTTTTTTTCTACAAATCCTTCTTTCCTCCATAGCATATTTTTATTTCTGTGTTTTTCTTTTTTTCTGTGATCGTTTACTCACCCTCACGTTGTTCATTTTTTCCCCCATACACAAAGGAAACGTTTGGAATAATGTGCCTGCTGCTCTTTTCCATACAACGCAAGTACAGAAAAATATACTGTATTTTCTGAAAAAATAGAAGCCTTTAGCTTCAGAAAATTAGCAATATAGTGCACATTTAAAATTTCGGTATTTTTCCTGTTGTATGGCTTAGGAGGATGTGGAAAATAGTGCTTGAGTCATATGCATTTTTCGCATTTTGGCGCTTGACAACCTATAACTGTCATATTTTCCGGACTATAGTATAGTATATTATGCAACTTTTTTTTTTTCATATGAAATGAGCTGCGACTTAATTTTCAAAGTATATACAATGCAATGAATGGCATGCACGCAAAGAGCTTACACATTTGAATTTGTGCCAAACTAGAGAAGTTAGCCCAATTTATTTGTATAGTGCATGCACATGCTGTTTAAATTTCAATTTGAATAAATTGCATTCGCATCTTCTATTTCTATTTTTCATTTCTGTTCTGTTCAGAATAAATGCAAAGCATTCGTTGTGGAGTGAGGGAAACTAAAATACATGTTTATACTGTTTATAATGTCTTTTCAGCCCTCATATTGTATTCTGCTCATTTTGAGCCTAAAAGTATTTCATTTTTCTTTCTGGAAAATGCTACATAACTGTCATATTTTCCGGACTATAGTATAGTATATTATGCAACTTTTTTTTTTTCATATGAAATGAGCTGCGACTTAATTTTCAAAGTATATACAATGCAATGAATGGCATGCACGCAAAGAACTTACACATTTGAATTTGTGCCAAACTAGAGAAGTTAGCCCAAGTTTATTTGTATAGTGCATGCACATGCTGTTTAAATTTCAATTTGAATAAATTGCATTCGCATCTTCTATTTCTATTTTTAATTTCTGTTCTGTTCAGAATAAATGCAAAGCATTCGTTGTGGAGTGAGGGAAACTAAAATACATGTTTATACTGTTTATAATGTCTTTTCAGCCCTCATATTGTATTCTGCTCATTTTGAGCCTAAAAGTATTTCATTTTTCTTTCTGGAAAATGCTAGTTAAAGTTATTGCATTTGACTAAAATCTACTGACTTTGCCCACACAGGGTATAACAACTTCCCAAAAAGATACTTTTTGATAATTTTTGTATTCCCCACCTTGTTATACCTTGTTATTTATTTATTTTTTTACCAAATATTGGATTCAGTCTTTTTATCAGCTTGTTTTCTTTCAATTAGCACAGGTTTTGTATTTCTTTTTTGAACTGATTGATTGTAGGCCTCATTGATCTGAACTTACGCACCTCAGTTTTTGAGTGAACATTGCCAAAATTATCCACAGATAATGCTTTGTTTCACTCAAAAACTGAGATGTATAAGCTCAGATCAATGAGGCTTACAACCAATCAGTTCCAAAAATAAAAATAAAACTTGTGGTAATTGAAAGAAACAAGTTGACAAAAAGACTGAATGCAAGAATTGGGTGGTAATAGAGAACAATGAGTGATTACAAGCAATTTCTAAAAGGCCAGGCAATTTTGACCGGGAACACCAATTTAGGTAAAAGATTTTCAGCATAGCACAAGGTTTAATATTCATTAAATCAAATTTATATTTGTGTATTGTGATCCTGGCATGTTTGAAGCAGGTGATGACAAGGACACAAGTTCCCGGGTTCTAAGTGAGTTTTCAGTGAAAAAAAAACATGTAAATTTTTGGTATAGCTTCAGAAAAATGAATGCATGTGTCAGATAAACCACATTTATGCTTCTTTATTGTCCGATCTTTATCAGATCTTGACAGCCTTTTATCACTTTGTGTGGAAAAGAGCAGCGTGAACATCCTGACTAGCATTTCTCTATGGAAGAAAGAAAATCTGGTTTGGAAGAAGATGAAGGTATGCAAATGGTTGCATAATATTAATTTTTGGGTGAAATATTCCTATAATATTTCCATGTTTTGGTTTTTGAGAGATAATGAAGGAGAATTTGACACAGGAGGATGCTTTCTTTACTTTTAAAACATATCTTTGTAGGGTTTTGAATTAGGTTAGTTCACACCTTTAAAATATTGTTTTTCAGTTCTAGCACTTGTTAGCTCTGATAACCTTTTTTTTATAGCATTGCATCAATACAAAACCCTTTGTTATTGCTTTTAAATGAACCCCCTTTACGTATGTTTTTAGTATTCAAATCTTGTGTGAAAAGGTGAACAAATTTTTCTACTTCAGTCATACGCCATCCCTTATGCCCTCAATTTCTCCACCACCCTCTTCAAACTCAATTGCCCCTATTTGATTATCCTTTTATTATGAGTGTGTGTGTTGCACTGTCTGTCTGAGTACATTAGCGAGTACAAGCTCGTCGTTTAATAAGTATTAAAATGGACAGAGACGCAAGGCTGCCTGAGGACATGTAACAGGGTCCCTCATGCCACCAGCCCCTCCTCTGACGAAATTACCCACTCTTGTTTAATTGGGATTGCTAGCTTCTCTGCTTGATTGCTCATGCCCACATTGGCATGAAGTGGCAGGGCAGCGTTCCACTAAAGCTGTGACTATAGCTGGTGCCACGCTCACATACTCGGTTCCCCCACCCGTCTCACTGCTCCGCTTCCAGTGATTACATAATTCACTAATACAAATTTGCCCTGACTAATAAGCATCATCAGCTTGTGGCATAATTTGATCGGACTAGCCATGTTTCTCTTATTCTGCGCTGTGCTGTGCCGTGCGTGGTGTGTGGTCTGGGCACGGCGTCAGCGTTTCCTCTGCCGGGTGGCTGGTTCCACTACACGACGTACCACTTGAGAGTTATTAAACGCAGAATGGTTGAGGTGGGGGAAGAGGAGGAGAAAGTATATCATAAATTGCAGAAAATAAAATTGTTAGACAAGCGTTACAACAGAAGTATCTGGGTGCTAATCATATGTGACCATGTTGTAGTAATCTATAATATCTGGCAAAAGCCTACTTGCAGTCTAAGTCTGTATGCCAACCATAATATATACAGTGACTTGCGAAAATATTCATACCCCTTCATTTGTTCCACGTTTTGTTGCTGCCTTATGTTAAATTGCTTTAAATTACTTTTTTACACATCAATCTACACTTCATAAACAATAATGACAAAACAAAAACAGAATTGTCACAATTTTGTAAATTTATTAAGAATAAAAAAACCTGAAATAAGTACAGTGCATAAGTATTCCTACCCTTAACTCAGTACTTGGCTGAAGCACCTTTACGGTCTCAAGTATTTTTGGGTATGATGCAACAAGCTTTGATCATCATCATTTGGCAATTATCTGCCATTCTTCACCTCACCTCTTCACCTCTCAAGCTCTGTCAGGTTGGATGGGGGCAGATGCATATTTTCAGGTTTCTCCAGAAATATTTGAATGCATTCAAGCTTGGTTTTTGCTCTGATATGCATTTTCAACTGTTAGACCTTTTATTGAGAGGTGTGTGCCTTTCCAAATCATGCTCAGTCAAATGAATTTGCCACAGGTTAACTCCACGCGAAGTGTAGTAACATCTACAAGCGATAAATAATGCTCTTGAGCTAAATTTCAAGTGTCCCAGAAAACTGAATGAAAATGAATACTTATGCAATGGAATCATTTCAGTTTTTTATTTCTAATAAATTTGCATAAATAAATAAATAAGTTGTAACAAACCTGTTTTGTGCTTTGTCATTATGGTGTATGGAGTGTAGATTGATGTGGGAAAAGAAATTATTTAGCTGTTTAACATAAGGCTGCAACAACAAAACGTGAAAAAAAACGAGTATAAATACTTTCGCAAGGCACTGTATATATATATAGAGAGAAAAAGAGACTTGGTGAGTCTATTAATGCTCACCAAGCAGGGGTGCCAGGTCTAAAATCAAAACCAGCCCAATTGCTTTTCAAAACTAGTCCAATCACGTTTCCCCCCCCACGTTGTTTACCCCTTCATCAAAATTGCAGGTCGCTTCAGCCCATGGCCTAAAAAACAATCAGCATCAACAGTATTAAAGTATCCAAATTCTGCAGTAAAACTGTGGACTTGGTAACTGTTACGGGGCTGACGAGACGTGAGACTTGCGGATCCATTCGCAGAGCTTTATTAGACAAAGGCAGAGACGTGGTCATACAGCAGGCATGGGTCAGATGAGAGCAAACAGGTATATGGTGGGCAAAACACAAGAATAGTCCTAGGGCCAGCACAGGTCGACGATCGGCAGACAGAATCAAAAGGGGCAAGACAAAAGGGGTGAATCCAGGGAACCAGGCGAAGATCAGAAACCGAGAAGGCTAAGGCTAAGGCTAAGGCTAAGGCTAAGACTAGGGCTGTCACCAAAGCTGCATTTATTTGATCAAAAATACAGTAAAAACAGTAATATTGTTAAATATTTCTATTTTAATGTATTGTAAAGTTTTATTTATTTCTGATTTTCAAAAATGAATTTTCAGCATCATTACTCAAGTCTTCAGTGTCACATGATCCTTCCGAAATCATTCCAATATGCTGATTTGCTGCTCAAGAAATATTTCTTTTTATTATCAATTTATCAATGTTATCAATGTTATCAAGTATTATCAATGAAAACAGTTGTGCTGCTTAATATTTTTGTGGAAACCAAATTTTTCCTTCTGATTTTTTAATGAGTAGATAGTTAAAAATAAATAAATAATTTAAAAATAGAATATATTTACACTTTGATCAATTTAACGCATCGTTGCTGAATAAAATTATCATTCTTTCTTTCTATCTTTCAAAAAACAATGAAGGAATGAATGCATGAAGAAGTTAAATATTTGAGCTTTCCATTATGTTATTCTATCAGAATGGCTAATTTTGAATGTCTGTCAATGAAGAAAGATGCTTTTTGAAGACAAAAAAGTTCCAAAGAAGCCCCATAAAAAGTAGACATGTCACTCTTTTGCATATTCTAAGTTTTTTAAAGTTGCACAATAACCTTTGCATAAGGAATGGGCCAAAAACTTTGGGTTTGTAACTGTGAGTGAATGATTTTTCGGTGTGCTATCCCTTTAATGAATGCCAAGCTTGAGGAATATTGATTTGTTAACCTTCAGAGCATTGCGACAGCGTATAACAGCATGATTAGCGGTTAATGAATGTATGGGGAATTCTGCTGAGCAGCTTGTTGGCTTTTTGAAATTTGAGATTTTGACCCTTATGTTTTTAGCATGTCAGTCTACATCTTTCTGCCCGGGCTATCCTTCCTCTGCCCTCTTTGTTCTCCTCTCTCAGAGGGACTTCAGTAGTTCAGTCTGTGCGAAAACGACTCTAGCATCGGTAGAACTGAGGTGGCCGCCAGCCCGGCTCAGACAGGCTGGAGTCTGATGAGATCAGACGAGTGTGTGTGCGTGATGGTGGCAGGTTCAGTGAGCATGGCGCTTCCCATTGTTGTCTCGGGGTCTGCAGGCTAATCAGGACAGTGACACTATATGAAATGGGAATGACAATTGGATATACACACAAAGCACAGCATAAGAATATCTAATGCGGTCATTAGCGAGGACATGAGTTCATGGGGGAGAAAGTGAAGAAATTAAGTTTGAGTGCATCCAATTTAGCTTGATTGCATGCATTCATTTACATTCGATTATGCTGATACTGACAGGCTCCTAAATGCAAGCTGAGTGTTTTGCCTGTGCTGGGAAGTGTAATACCTTCAGATAAATGATGTGACTTCTAATTTGACATCTTTCCAAACTCTCTTCCAAGTGCTTGCTTTATTTCTTACCCGACCCAAGGTTGTTTTTTCATTGCTTGGGAGACTAAATGGAGTTCTTGATTATTTTTCATCTAAATTTCATGATCAACTTTGCCACAGGTGTTTCACCTAAAAATTGGCATGTGATATAATTGAATTTGATATATTTTACATTCATATTAAATATAGCTAAGCTTTGGAGTGTTCTGCATTTAAGTACGTATTTGTATGTCGTTTCATAATGACTTTTATTGTATGTACGAATGTACTGCCGAATGTACTGACAAGCATTTATGGTAAACTAAAATATTCTTTACTGTCATTTTTATTGAAGCCTATATATAATGTATCTGTAATTATTTGTAATGAATTGTATTTACCATCTGTAATGATGAAGTTATAACTTGGTAAATTTAATATATATTTTAAGTTACATTTCTAATTATAATCAACTTGAAATATGCTTTAGTATGTTAGACCACACATCAAAGTGTACTTTAAAACATGACAAAATGTTATTAATACAATTTTATTAATAAATTTTAATAATAAAATAGACTTAAGTAAAACTTTTAATGGGACATTATTAGAAAGTACACTTCCCTTCCGAGGGAACTTCAAACTGCTTCCTCTAGAGGTCGCTATGGGGAATGCCTTCAGCATGACCGGTGTCAAAAAGCATACATCTGAACACGACAATAACATTGACCGGCATCAGCCGTAGACGTCATCACCCGGCGCGGCCACAGTAAAAAAGGGCGCCAGGAGAACATGTCATCCTCTTCTTCGTCTTGTACTAGTAAGGTGTTTAAGAAGTGTGTGGATCCGTGTCCTCATTATCACACCTGATGACACACATGATCGTTGCGTCTTTTGTTTCTTATGAAAAGGCTCCGCTTTCGTTTGTCTCGTTAGGAAAGAGGGACAGCCATCAGCTCTTTGTGGTTCAGGACCCTCTGCTGCTGAGACACGGAGGAAAATGAGCTCGTGGGGATCGCAGATGGACCTGGCTGATGAGATGAAAAAAGGTCTTTCCCTTTCACGCTCATCAGTCACGGATGAGAGTGAGCTGCTGGACGATGATGTTATCTCTCTTACATCGTCTGATCCAGCAGCTAGTGCTCTGCTGGCTCTAAGCCAGGATGAGCAGGAGATGTCAAACGAGGACGAAGAAGTCAAGACTGAGTCCTCCCAATCCTCCTGCCCCAGGTATGATGAGCTGCTTGAGGTTATGGATCGCGCCATAACCAAATCAAGTCTCGCCGTGGAAGCGGGCCAAGAAAGTGGTGCCTCGAGGCCGCCTCGACGAGCGTTTTCTTTCTAGACGTAGCCCTCCAGCTCAGGTGAGCCTTCCATTTCTTCCCGATCGCCATGTGCAATTTGAGATGGCTTGGAAAAATCCATTTTCGCCTCGCATCCATAGATTCCAACATACTAGTTATGCCAACACTGAGGGGATGCGTGATAATAGTTATGAGAAGATGCCCCCTGTTGAAGATGCGCTGACATCTTCTCTTAAGGCTCCCTCCCTGCTGTCCAAACCCCTTCAGGACACATCTCGTTTGAATGGCAGGGCATCCGCGGGAGCAGGTCAGGCTGCAGTCTCGTTGCATCTCATGGCGGTGCTTCAGGCTGGTCTGCTGAAAGACCTGGATAAAGGTCAGGGTCTATCCCCTGATGAGGTGGCTGAGTTGCGTCGCACCACAGATCTTTCTCTCCATGCCCCTAAGCAGGCCGCCACTGCCATTGGTAGATCCATGGCGGCCATGGGGGTTACGGAGAGTCATCTGTGGATTAATCTGGCGGATATCGGGTCGAAAGAGAAGGGCTTTCTTCTTGATGCGCCAGTTTCCCCTTCTGAGCTTTTCGGCACTTCCGTCGAGACGGTATATATTCGGTATATATATGAGGGTTGTCTTTGAGCCTGCCGCTCCCGATTGAGCATCTGTGGACTTCTCTCATCGAGTACTCTGCTTGTTTGAGCTCCATTGATTAGCAGTCTCAGGTTGTTAGGCCTCTCTCTGCCTCCCTGATGAGCCGCTCTCCTTGTGGGTCGAGCTTAGCTGTGCCCTTGGAAGTTTCATATGAGCACGTCCCTCTCGATCTGAGCATCCGAGTCCCCCATCTATTTTTGAAGTTGGGACTCTGCTCTTTTGAGTTCTGGATAGCAATCATGCCAGGCGGTTGGGCCATCTCCTGCCTCCCTGGCGGGTTGCTTGTTAAGTGAGCTAGCTGTGCTCCCTTCACCATGAAGGGCCTCTTGCAAGCGCACTGCTCCCTTCTGGGCATCTGTGAGCAGATGCTTCGGAGTCTGCTCTGTGAGCATGCCACAGTCACGTAGGGCTCCTAGGCTGGTTTAATACAGCTTCGGATACCCATTAAGCAATGGTGTTTCTAAATCCATGCTGTGGTAAGTGCACACGCTGAGCTTCTGTGGACTTTCTAAAATCCACATGGTGGTAAGTGTGCACGCTGAGCATTCTGCACACTTCCTAAAATATTGTAAGGTAAGGGTTACGAGCTGTCAGCCTCGTTCCCTTTCTCTGAGTTAGTTTGGGCCCTGGTTCTTGCCTTGGACTCTACTCAACTTATGTATCTCTGTTGATACATTTCTGAGCAGGGTGTTGCTACCAAAGATCTGTCGAGTCAGTTCTTTGAGCAGGTTTATTCAGAACCGGCGGTAGCCACCCTGGGTGGCAGGCCAGGGTCTGGTTTGGTTTTTAGACACCTGGCCATATCCCCTTAAAGGAATCTTTCTTCTGATTCCATGCCTTGAGCTCTGCCCTAGGCTTGGGCTTCCTAGCTCAGCCCTTAATAGGTAAGTTGTTTTAGGGTATGCAGCGAAGGGGGTAATGTCACTGACAGCCGTCAAGACGTTCTTGGGGCAACTCCCATGGCTATGGTAGAGTTGGTACTTAGTGCTCGACGTGGTTTCTGGCATGCACTCCCCTCAGCATGGCGGCGTGGGCATACCGTTCCCCATAGCGACCTCTAGAGGACGCAGTTCAAAGTTCCCTCGGAAGGGAACTTCTTAGGTTACGTATGTATCCATGGTTCCCTGAGAAGGGAACGAGACACTGCATCCTCTAGTTCCCTTGCCATGCTTCGGACGTAAGCTTTAGATGAATAAGCGGATGATGTGTTCTCCCGGCACCCTTTTATACTGTGGTTGCGCTGGGTGATGACCTCATAGGCTGTCGCTGGCCAATGTTATTGTCGTGTTTAGATGTATGCTTCAGACACCGGTCACGCTGAAGGCATTCTCCATAGCGACCTCTAGAGCAGTGGTTCTCAAAATGGGGTACGTGAGATGACGGAGGGGGGTAAACAAACAAAATTCTGAGTTTGGGCATTCATTTAATTCTACCCCGACTTAAAGTAACATTAAAACTGAACATGTATTTCTGACAAGCAAAATGCCGCTTCTAATGTAAAAACAGGAAAATGGGAGTGCCGTAAACGGTCAAATACATGATATCCAATCAGCTTACCTCATGTTTTGCTGTCAAAACTGACTGCATCCACACAAGCAGCATGCATGTGATAGGATGCCAGCTGAATATGCTGCTTTAGCAAATCGCGCTGCTGTTCAATGTATCTTAAAGTAGATCTTCACTTAATAGCATGAAGAGCAAATACTGACATGGACTGAGATCGATTTAAACTCTCTTCCATACAGACACACTCTGTGCGTGTTATTGTTTTTATGTTTAAGCTACGAGCAAGAATGCAAATTTCCCTGAATATCCAAACGATGGCAAATGTACCATTAATTTTTACAACAGTTCAACAAAAAAAGGTAATATTAAGTGAACATTTTACATTTTAAATGTAGCCTATATTTTAAACAGAATATTGTCATGTTTGTTCTATTTTGCAACAAAATAATAGTCCCAACGAAATCCGTATAATCTGGTGTGCGTCTCCAAGCAACATACAGTGGTGTTTCGTTAGTGAACGAATCTGCGACTTTGAACGATTTTGAGAGTCAGTGATTAATAACCCATTCATAACACAACATTTTGCTTCGTTACTGAATGAATGAATGAATGAGTGAATGAATGACATGAATGAATGACGCAACGCCTGGCTCATTAAGACAGCGACTTGCCGCCACCTATTGTAAATCTACAAGTAGCCTATCACTTCGATTTGCCATCATTTATTGCTTTATTTATTATATTAATAATACATTTAATGGAATGTTAAGAATATGACATAAAACATGACATATAATTAATAAGGATAGAAAATATTTGCTTCTATAAAGGTTAAAAATGCACCTGTAAATCGATTTAAGGGGACAAATATTGTCCTTTAATAGAAAAGGTGTGACTGCGGTCTAAGTGGAAGAGAGGGGGTACGCAGAAGAATGTTAAATGCCCCAGGGGGTACACCGCTGTAAAAAGTTTGAGAACCACTGCTCTAGAGGACGCAGTGTCTCGTTCCCTTCTCAGCGAACCATGGTTACATACGTAACCTGAGATGCTTTTTTTTTAAATGTACTTGTAAAGTGTCTCTTTACATATGCTTAGGTGGCCTTTTAGTTCATTAATATATTATCTGCTAGTACAATTCTTTTTCACAAGGGATTTCATACTTTCTGCAGTTTTTTTTCACTGAATCCCTACTCAAGCCATATGTATACAGCATAACAACAATGTCTGACATGTAATTTCAGCAGAAATCAGTGCGGGTATCACAGCATGTCCTGTGCTGGTGGTTTGTGTACACACTGCCCTTATATCTCAGCAGCAACAGATCGGGATTTGTGTTGGGACAGCAAGCAGCAGTCTGGGAGAGCGAGAGTGAAATTAGAGGAGGAGAGATGTGAAATATTGATGGCCTCTCTCTGTGTCCATCGCAAGCCCATTCATTATTCATCCCACCTTAAAGGTAGAATTGCTGCCCTCTCATGCAGGGTCCTGCCCACTCATGTGTTTGCTCTTTCTGGGCCGCTGGAGACTCTGTGTAGCTCTGCTGACATTTGACTCTGCTCTGGCTTTGGCCATTCGCATGCAGTCGCTTTCTATTTCTGTCTTATTTTTTCATTTTGAAGAAGAGTCAGCAGTCACCCGAGTGGTAAAGATGGATGCTGTCTGTGAGTGTGGCTCTGTATGGACCCATGAAATCAGGGGTGGCCTTTTGGATCCCTGATCTTAGAGAACACAAACAGCATTAATATTCTGTCTTCCTCTATCATGTAATCTTTCTTCTCCAATATTTTTAAAACTATAAATATACCCATAGAAATAACATCAAATAGTCTTTTAGTGGGGTCTTAAAGTCTGAGACCACTAGTAAAAATGCCACTATTTCTCTTCTATTTCTCATCTATCTATCTATCTATCTATCTATCTATCTATCTATCTATCTATCTGTCAAATTAAATATTTCTTTCTAAAGCTACTATTTGTAATGTCTACTTGAAACTTTCTCATTTAGCACAATAATAGCTTTAAATAATCTTTTATGGGTATTTTCACAGTCAAATTTAGTTATTAATCTAATTAATTAGATTAATTAATCGCAGCACCATGTAAATAATTAGATTTAAAATTTTAATCGACTGACAGCCCTAATTTAAATAGAAAGTAGTTATTTTAAATTCTAATAATATTTCACAATATTAATGTGTCACTGTTTTACTTTTTAATGAAGTAAATTCAGCCTTGGCGAGCATAAGAGACTTTTTTCCCCCATAGATGTATCTGAAAATGTTGAATTGGGATTGTACACTCACAAGTGTCTCTACCACTGTCTGAAATTCAGTTCTGTATGTTTCAGCATGTCATTCGCTATAAGTGATGTGGCTTTTTTGAAGCTCAGGTTTGGTGTCACACACAAGAGTCCTGCTAAAAGGAAGCTCATCCCCTGATCTCCTATCATCCAATGTGAACGGACAAGCGGTGGTGTGGAGATTGGACCAGGTGGGTTTTGGGGCTTCAAAGTTCTCCATGTAATCCCATAAAAAAGCTGAGCGGTGCCCTGAGATGTGAAGAACATCTCTCCAGGTACTGCACACAAAGGCCCGGCTCACGGTCAGATCTGGTTTAACGCCCTTTGATGGCACGTGATCCGCTAACTTTTGTTCCCATTCAGTCAGTCACGTTCTACGTTACATCAGTGACTGACGAATTAGGATCTCGCCCGAGAGCCCAATCACCTTCGAGTGTTAACTAAACAAGCCAATGACAGTTGGCGTGCGTGTTTCGCCACGCGCACCCCGCTCCGCAGCGCGGGTATAAAAGGAAAGCACGTGCAAACGCACATCAGTTTTTCTGCGGTTTCGCCGGCCTATTCGGCAAAGCGGTGGAGGGCTCTGCCCAACAGTTCTCCGCCACATGGAAGCAGACGGAGGCGTCTCTACGCATCCTTGCTGGGCGGTCGGCTGCTGTAGCCACCCCACCGCCGGCTGCAGGCCCTCTGTCTGCTCGTCGCCGAGAGCGCTCTCCTATGGTCTCCATCTCCGCTCCAGCTCGGCCGCAGCAGCAGCCTTCACAACGGCCGCAGCGTGGAGCTGGCCGCAGGAAAGCGGTGCAGCCCGTCTCCGCCCCTGCCAAGCCAGTGAAGCACCA
>NW_015505955.1:748776-772392 GCF_001515645.1 Sinocyclocheilus grahami
GCTTTGGGGACGCTCAGGTAGACCTGTTTGCCTCCCCGGACACGTCCCATTGCCAGTTGTTTTACTCCCTGGCCGAGGTACCCTGAGGCACGGACGCACTGGCGTGCAGCTGGCCTCGGGGCCTAGGCAAACATGCGTTTCCCCCAGTGAGCCTTCTCGCACAGACACTGTGCAAGGTCAGGGAGGACGAGGAGCAGGTCCTCTTGGTAGCGCCATATTGGCCCTCCGTTCCCTCCTTCAGGGAACGAGGGTTACACAAGTAACCTAGACGTTAGTTTATTTGGCTGCATTTTTATGTATAATGCGTATTTGGACTGTAAGAGTCTTACTGAAAGGAAATCCTGCTGAAATAACCCTGGAGTTTGAGCGGTCTTGCTAAAGGCATCAGTCGACTCAAAGGGCTCAGCTGCCAGGTGTTCAATAACACAAGCGCAGAAAGCACCAGGTCAATCTCGGGATAAATCTTGAGAGGAAAGAAAGAGCCAACGTAAGCAAAGAAGATCCTATCAAATTCATATTTTCTGAGCAGAATGGTAATATCTGATGATAGTCATCGATAGATGAACTTTCAGATAACTGGTTAGAAATTATTTAAATGCATGGAGAGCTTGCGCTGGAGATGAGAAAGCTCCTCTCAGTCCCTCTGAAGTCCTCGAGTGCGAATCTATCAAACTTGCTTTTGAGTGTGTGAATTCTCATTTCTCGCTCTCAGAGAAAAAAAGAGATCAAAATTGGGAAGAAATATGGAATTGTATCACCAGAAGTGACATTAAAATAAAGGGGACATATTTGTATGAAGTTTATTTTGAATGAGGCTGGGACAATGACCTAAAAAGGGTAATTAATAAATTCATTAAACAAATATCATAAATTATTAAATATTATTAAGTTTTTGGGGAGTTGCATCACATGACAATTAACTTTGCCTTATTAAATTATGCATATTTTAATAGACTTTTTGACCTTGACACACAGTCATACTAGTCTTGAAAGGGACCTTTCTGTAATATTATTATTTTTTTTTCTCTGCTTGTTGACATTGACTTTGATTTTGAAAAGACACTTAATATAAAGGGGTCCAACAGAAGAAAAAAAAACATAGTAATTGTAATGGTAAAAACCTGTAGTAAAAACCTGTTTACCTGTAAGTTCCCATACTCTATACAAAAAAAAAAAAACTCTATACAATTAAAACTCAAAAAACTCAAAAATCTATAAAAACAATAATAATGATATTACATGTAATTTGACAGCAAAATACCATTAAATGAACCGTTTTTGGAAGTGAAAAAAAGGACATCTTACAATGTAGTGAAAAACTATAGTTTATTGCATTATTTTGCCTTATTAAATTATGCATATTTTAATAGACTTTTTGACCTTGACACACAGTCATACTAGTCTTGAAAGGGACCTTTCTGTAATATTATTTTATTTTTTTTCTCTGCTTGTTGACATTGACTTTGATTTTGAAAAGACACTTAATATAAAGGGGTCCAACAGAAGAAAAAAAACATAGTAATTGTAATGGTAAAAACCTGTAGTAAAAACCTGTTTACCTGTAAGTTCCCATACTCTATACAAAAAAAAAAACTCTATACAATTAAAACTCAAAAAACTCAAAAATCTATAAAAACAATAATAATGATATTACATGTAATTTGACAGCAAAATACCATTAAATGAACCGTTTTTGGAAGTGAAAAAAAGGACATCTTACAATGTAGTGAAAAACTATAGTTTATTGCATTATTCTAGTGTAATTTATGTTATCAGGGTTGTGTTTTGTGTTCGTGTGCACCTTCCACACATTATATAAGTAATAAGACATTATGCCAAACTGCACAAATCATCCATTCACACATGTACACAATTGGTCAGTTCAGTCAAATGTGTGATTGAACCCAAGTCTCTTTGCATACTAAAAAAAAGTATCAGCAAACTAATGCATGACGTTCCTGCATCTCGCTGTTGCATTTCTAAAACTTGCTGGGGAGGAAAATAACTTGAAAAGAAGCCTCCAATATTTCCTGTGCCTGCTCAGAAGAAATGCAGCTTGGTTGTCAAGTTTCAAGGGTATTCTCCCTAGTGTGTAAAGTGTTGTTCTGGTAAACTAAAGTGAAGGGAAGCATTCACAGAGATGAAAGGACGCATGGCGGTATCAAAGGGCTTGCTTCAGACCCAATCTAGTCAGGCTGATTTCTGGAATTTTCTGTAATGCGACACATGGAACAGTGGAGCTGGTGATGGAGGAGATCTTTCAAATCCAACCCCCTGTGTCTTTGCGGGTCAGCGGGCTGCTCTATGGGGATGAAGCCATTTTGTACATTGGGAGATAATGCAACGGTTGCGTGGAAAGCCAAGGATGACTGTTAATCTTGAGGCGTGCGGTCTGTCATAATTCTTGCACCTGGAAGCTACGTCTCATAGAGGATTGCGTGCTTACATTTGAATGAAAATTAGAGCAATTTTACAAAAAAATTGTCCAGAGTCGCACTAACAACTATCCGTTTTTAGGTTCTCTTTTGCTCTCGTTCGCTCCTTGCTCCCCCCGCATTAAGATGGATGTGTGCCGTGCCTTTTCAACTTATTTGAATCCGTGCCGCAGACGTCCAATTTTTATCACCTTAGAGGTGGAGATTCACAGCAGACCTGCAAATATGAAAAGTACATTTGTGCTCCATTCCGGTTTATTCCCATCCGCCTGGAGTGCCGGTTATATTAGAGAGCGCAGCAATTTTGGGCTGTATTTTCTGACCGTGCAGTTTGAATCTGGCCCATCTGCAGCCCATTAAATTATATGAAATCACTGGTATTTTTCAAATACATGCCAGGTTGAAAACTGTTAATAAATCTTGGGATGAGCAGCGCAGAGAGGAGAGAGCAGTGGTTACGTAAAAATGAGTGCTTCGTCAAAGGTGATTTCAGCCTGTCAGTGGAAATTGCTCTCGTCCAGTAATGATGAGGTAAAATGGACGGAATTAGGGTTGAATTAGACGGGGTAGAGGACCTTTTGCTTTTGCCTGCTTATTTCAGAGCTTTTTAGGTTTCACCTGGTCGTATCTCAGCTTTTTGCAACTACTGCAAACTCAAAAAGCATCTCAGTACTTCCAGTTTGCTGTTGTTTAGCGGCTAGCTGGGAGAAGACCACACTTACACGGCATCTCAAGTATTTCTTCTCAAATTTCAATGTCTGCATATTTCCCTCTCGCTCTTGTCCTTTCAGTTTCCTTCTTTATAACAGTAGTATAAGTAGAAATTGTGTGGAAGATGTGACTGCCGGTGGCTTCTTTGTGGTTGAGGTTCTGGTATTGTCAGTCCAGCATTCTGTCCTCCACCTGCAGAGGGCGATGTTGTCTTTAACATAAACCTGCCCAGCTCTCCATACATACACTTGGGCTATGTTCAGAATAATGTATGGTCATACCACCACTATTTCTGCAGTGTATATTATGTATGCAGTGCACAGTATGCAAAGTGTATTCATGGAATGACCGACTACATCTGTCTACATGTGCAGTGTACAAGAGCAATGATTCCATCATTGGCAATGTGTTTGACTGGAAATAATATCAGTTGCTTTTTCTTTTTCATGTGACCACACCACCAAATGTTAAATTACTGAGGTATTGGAGCTGCAGTAATCTGACAATACCACACATTAAACAAAGTCATGTTGACAACATTGTAGCATAATACTTTTTGAAACATTCATTGTTGGCCACGACTTGGGGAAGTCGGTTAGAGAGTCGGACTCCTAACCCAAAGGTTGCGGGTTCGAGTCTCGTACCAGCAGGGATTGTAGGTAGGGGGAGTGAATGTACAGCACTCTCTCCCACCTTCAATACCATGACTGAGGTGCCCTTGAGCAAGGCACCGAACCCCAACTGCTCCCCGGGCGCCGCAGCATAAATGGCTGCCCACTGCTCCGGGTGTGTGTTCACGGTTTGTGTGTGTTCACTGCTGTGTGTGTGCACTTTGGATGGGTAAATGCAGAGCACTAATTCTGAGTATGGGTCACCATACTTGGCCACATGTCACTTCACTTCACTTTTTTCACTTGTTACGTAATGTTTTCTGTTTCATATACTGTTTTAGCTTGCAGTCTACAGTCTTCATTCATTAGAAAACTAGCATTCAATTTAAAGTCAGAGGAGGGATATTCCTCTGATATCTTAAAATATTGTACTTTCATAAAAGTATGGGTATGTAGGTTATGTATTACTACTCTAAGGTATCAATATGCACCTTTTAGGGTTAAATACAATACAGCATTGTCCCTTTCAGTGTAGTGTTATTTATAATAAACTAGTTTTTGTTAATATTTAAAATTAATTTTAATTTGAGCTTAATTATAGTCATTTTGTTGTGTGCTTTTATCAATTAGATTTTTTTTGTTTTAATATGTATATATAATTTTTACGTTTTAGTTTCTTTTTCAAGGTTATTTTAGAACTTGAACTTAAAATAAATGAATATGAGAAACATTACCATGGCAAATAGTTGAAATAAATATTTATACATTTTAATTTAATTTTATTTTAGTTGATGATAATTTTACTTTAAGTAATAAACATTATTATTATTATTATTATTATTATTATTATTGATATTTTAATGCTTTTACTTGTAGGTAATGATTATAACTCTGCCTCACTGACAAGCTGTTGTACCCCTAAAGGTACAATCTTTGCACATTTTTTTTTTCTGACAGTGCATGAATCAGGGAAAATCAAAGAAATTGCAATCACAGAATCAGAAGAAACTGACTTTCTGAATTGGAACATCCTAAATCTTAACTCCTGGTTTACACCTTTAAGAACCATCCTAAAATAAACATGATGTCTTTGAATGTCTGCACTACTTCATCTGTTTTCAGCCCTACTTGTGCAAGACGTTCTGAAGAACAGCTCAAATGTTAAACTTCCAGGAAAGGTTTTAGTCTTCATATATATGTATATATAAAAAGATCTGCTACCTTGAGTCCATTGTAAGTAATCACGCTGTGTTCTCAAATGAAACAGCACTATCATTGACAGTGGCGGTCTGTATCCATCGAACCACATTTTTTTATCAGCACATATCTTTTGTAGCTCTTACTGTAGTGCTATTCTCTGGGCCCATGTGTTAGATTGAGAGTACGTGTTGATGAGACAGCTGATGGTGGTTCTGGTGGTTTGTAGTTTGGGTGTGTGTGGAAGCGAGATGGTTAACATCCTGCCACAACATAACCTCAGGCTCTGCTCTTCTCTCTCTCTCTCCCTCGCCTGCTCAACTATGAAGACACTTCATCTTCTTTGACAGTCTGACCACTGCTGCCTGTTCTGATGCGTTCAACATGCATTCATTGCATCATAAATAAATCAGAGAAAATCGTTTTTAATTTCTCTGCTTCATTTATTCGGGTAGAAAGAGGCAAATGACGTACCAACAGGCTTCCTGTGTGCTCCGTCTCTTCGGCTGCTACCACTTCGACCACATTTACGTTTGACCGTTTTTACTCTTTGATCTTATTCAGCTTCCTATTATGACTAATCTGATTTAAAATTAATGTCATGTATTTGACAGATTTTTCCTAAGTAATGCCTGTTTGGTTTATACAAACAGTCTAAATGGAGGAAAGAAGCAAAATGCAGCCACTTTCTTGCTCCCCCTTTCTTGCGGTGGTTGCGGTATGACACACATCATTACTGAAGCTGAGGAGCCTCAGACGCATTCAGGGTACAGTGGGGGCTTGGGGGCTGTACGTTACAGAGAGGGAGGGGCTGTCGGTGATGGGGTGGGGTGGGGGCTGAGGAGGTGCTGGAAGGGATGTCAAGACACCCCTTCTTTCTCCCTCCCCATCCTCTCCACTCCTCTGCGGGTAATCTCATACCTTGTGTTCGTCCACTGCCAACCAATTACCTGGCAACCCTGCCCTTCTCTCCGGTGCAAGCATGCTGCAGTTGCATGATGGGATTTTTGTATATTGAATTCCATCTCCTGAAGAGTTAATGGGTCTAGGAAGAGGGCTCTGCCACTACTTTAGATCAGTGTTTCTTGCAAACCACTCCTCACTGACACTGATTTTGGGGAAAAGAGACATTGGGGTTGGCAGCAAAAGAACAGCAAACGATGCACAGCACTGGCCAATTTCATTTACCATTTTTTTAAAAAACCTTACTCTATCTCAGCCAAGCTCACTTTTGCTTTAGATCTGCTAGTTGCTAATAAATTATGGTGTGTTACATCAGCAAAGACTGCAGTGATTGTGGTTTGTGTTATTTGTTTGGTGTTCCCCAAGTCTTTGTCTAAGGCCCGCTCTAGTTCTCCCCTTTGACTTTCTCCAGAACTGATTGAGTCTCTTTAATGCTACCGCAGCTGGGCTGCAATGACAGTTAGTGGATGAGAGAGGCTCAATGGAAGATCAGCATTTATTCAGGTTGAGCTCCTCACTCTCTCAGCCCTATTTGTAACCTGTCCAGAGCAGAGTCCCCTGCTCCCCCTCACCACATCCAGCTCGAACCATCAGTCTCTGTCTGCTCGTGGCGGGGAGGTAGCCCGCTCTCTGCCGCATACCCACACAACTCATTGGCTCTGGCAGGAGGGGATCTTAGTGATGGACCGATGTTCATATATCAAACGTGGGTTGTGTGTGACAGTCCGGTCCCTGAACGGGTGAAATAATGAGTCTAGCAAAAAAGTAACAAAGCTGAAAAATGGGATGGGTTGCTTTGACCTGCCATCACTTATCTGAAATTTTATCAGCCCTAGTAAGGAGCCGCAGAGCTTGATTGTGGGTTTGTGTGTGGCCTGATTGGTTCAGGATTGAGATTCCATGAAAAATGTTCTTCTAAAAGATGATTTGATTTCTATCTGTTTTGCTGTCAGTCTTCATGCCACCACCGTCTCCACCCTCGCGGTGATTTGTAAGGGTCCAAAAATGGACTCTTCACCACCATTCCAAACTATACGCCAGTAGAAATTAATTAATGGCACGCTAATTTGTTTCAGATAGATGGATAGGGACTCTCTATAAATTGGTCTCCAGGCTTATTGAACGATCTCATTGTGAATTAGGTCAATATACAACTAGGTGGGGTATACAAATATGTTTAGATGAGCTATCTGTTCCTTAAATAATAAAATAAATGAACTGTTAAATGGTGTACCAAATATAACCATATGATATAATTGCATAGTGAGTACCTGTATGTATTACTGTATTTATAGTACACTGTAAAAAAAATTCCGTAAAATTTACGGAAAAGAACCGGCAGCTGTGGTTGCCGGAATTTTACCGTAAAAAATACGGTAGCAACGTTTTAGGTTTTATGGTTTTAACTTAAATTTACAGTTAAATACCGTAATTTCATTAACTGATATAATGTTAATATACCAACCTATTGAAGTACTGAAATCTGTTTTGTACCTTTGTAATACACTGATAACCACCAAATGCAGGTGGTGATGAGAAAGTCACGTGATGAACCAAAGCCCATCACAAGCAGCTTTTAAATGATAACATATATAGAAGGTGCACAGTGTCATTCACACAAACGGTAACACACATGAAACTGAAATAATGCAATAAACATTCATTTAACAACATTAGGTGTAACCCACAACCCTAATATACAAAACTGATAAGAAAAAACTAAGAAGAAACATAGTTATTTCAACAAAAAAAACATCAAATTTGAAATGTAATGCAGGGAATTCTGGGAATGTCAATTTACGGTTATTCACTATAAATTATACGGTATTATTCACTTCCAAAAACGGTATACTACCGTAAAATTTATGTCCAATACATGTAATGTCCAATACAGTTTTTCACCGTATATAGTAGGGGAATTTACCGTTAACCATTTAACAGGTTTTTACTGTAGCATTTTTACAGTCATTTACCATTAAATTCACGGTCATTTTTTACAGTGTATGCTATATTGATGCTGGTCCACTGAAAGAAAATCATCTGATGAACTTGGTGATTGTCTTTTTTAAATTATTGTTAGTAGACACAAAAGTTGTGATATATTTTCTTTATGATGTGTGGCTGTTTTTAGTAGGTAGTTTGATTAAAATTGTGCATGTCACTTCAGCAAGGGTCAGATTATCGTTCTTGTCATTTTAAAATATGTAATTTTTATTTACTCACCAAACCCTTTTTTAAGTCTTATTAGTGGCTAAGAGAGTATTAATTTGGACTTAAATTTTGACCCTGACTTTAACATTTCTAAAATAAACAAAAATAACATTACAAGCATCCAATATTCATCTCTCACTGTTTACTGTTTCTTTGCCCAAGGATGCCAAGTTCTGTTATATTGTGTTAAACACCATTAGACTGTAATTATTTATTCATGTGTGGAAAAAGTGGCAAAACAAAATGTTATATAATGCACATTTAATGTAAAAAATTGTATATAATCTTACATTTAATAATTTTATCATGATAATGACTATTATTTTAATTTATATATGTCTGATTTTGTTTTATTGAACAAACAACAGTTTCTTTCTCTATTAAAAAACAGTGTTGCACATACAGACTATATGTAGCATATGATTTATCATGTAAAATGTGAAATGTAGTAAACTCTCTCTGTCTGTTTGTAAATGAACACACACACACACACACACACACACAGACACACACACACACACATGCATCCTAACTTGATGTGAGTGCTCACACACCTGGAACAGATAAAGGCTCTTTCATGTTTGCGGGTCTCCACTGAGGTCAATGTGAGCCGGTGCACCGAGAGAGTTTTACAAGCCAAAGCTAGAGAAGAAATGAAATGTAACCGTACACTGCCTGAGATTGCCAGGTGCCACAGAGAGAGAAGAGAGATAGACAAAGAAAGAGAGAGAAAGAGATTTTTATTAGTCAGCCAACTCTGAGCCGTCCCTCTGGCTCACTCAACATGTCTTACGGGCCTTTGCTTCCTTCTGCATTCACTCAAAAGAAACAAAAATAAGACTTGTCAATGTTTTATGTCATTACACACCTGGAACAGATAAAGGCTCTTTCATGTTTGCGGGTCTCAACTGAGGTCAATGTGAGCCGGTGCACCGAGAGAGTTTTACAAGCCAAAGCTAGAGAAGAAATGAAATGTAACCGTACACTGCCTGAGATTGCCAGGTGCCACAGAGAGAGAAGAGAGATAGACAAAGAAAGAGAGAGAAAGAGATTTTTATTAGTCAGCCAACTCTGAGCCGTCCCTCTGGCTCACTCAACATGTCTTACGGGCCTTTGCTTCCTTCTGCATTCACTCAAAAGAAACAAAAATAAGACTTGTCAATGTTTTATGTCATTCTACTTATCAACGGTATATATGTAAATTCTACACATGTCAAGTTCTCTCCGGCTTCATCTTGTTTATCACATTAAAGAGACACAGCAGCCTCTTTTTCCCCCTCCCTGAATTAACCTCTATCCTCAGGGCTTTTGCCTCACACAATTTTTGACATGACACACACCGTTGTAAACGGCGCTTCAGAGCTCGGATCAAACACCCTCCCCAGACGTAAATAAAATCAGAAAGGCTCGTTGGCGCGCAGGTACACACAGACATTAGCAGCACTACGATACAATGCTGCGCATGTCACCACGTGTCAACGAATCTAACGCCAGCCTGTACTAAATGCATATTAGGATTGCAGAATGTTTGTTTCTCGTCTTCATGGGAGGTGTGCTGAAGCGATCAGTGGCAGGGTGACCTGATTACTGTAATGCTTAATCTACACCGTATGATGCAGATAAAGCCTTTACCAGGCTCATGGAAAACACATTTGTGTTTTTTGTGTCCGTACTTCTCATATGGCCACTATTATACGCATCTGTTGCTTAACTGCTGTTGAAACTTTCCAAAAAGGAGTGGAAGATGAGGCGCTGACAAGTGCCAATGGATTCATGCCTACTTTAACTTTCTTGAAAGGTGAAGCATGTCATTTTTTTCGATGTGGAAATTCTTTCTTCTATCACACGTAGAGAGAGAATTTTGCTATAATTTATAATTGATTTAACCCTTATGTTGTTCCAAACACCTTTGTGACACAAAAATGTCTTTTAATCAATGACCACATCTATCTGAAGAACAAAGTACACTTTAGCATACTTTAGCATAACATTAATTAAATAAATAAAGAACGTACAGAAATAATATACTAAAAGAATATTCTTTAGTGCAAACTCAATGTGATGTTTTTGGGGACTGGATTTCATTTTAATTGCAACTAAATGCATTATAGTTCAAATTTAGATTAATTTCAACTATCTGAACTTTAGAGTGTTTTTGACCCAATTAAATAGAGCTCAAGTACATCTTTATATGTAATTTTATAGTTACTTCTATTGTCTTTGAAATACAGTTATACTGCTGTATTTACTGCTGACAAGCATTTATGGTAAACTAAAATATACTTTAATGTAATTTCTATGGAAACGTGTATGTCAGGTATTTAAAGATATTTGTAATTACACATTTGTCAAAATGTAGTTGCATTTTAGCACATTGACAGTTACATCTTTAAAGCACGACAAATGTTTATTAAAGCATAATGATTTAAAACGTACTTTAAAATAAAGCTTCTAATTTGACATTGCTGTTAAGTGAGGTAAAACAGTAAACTTTTTAAGTACACTTTAATGGCCTTTTATGTCAATAATATTATATTATCTGCAAGCAGCTTTTTAAAAATATACTTATAAGATTTGAAGTACACTACAAGTGCATTCAATGCAGTTAAGCAAACTTCTTTTTCTCAATGTAATTATTCTTTTTTAAAATTGGTTGCTGCTAGTGGCACAAATGTGCAATGATATTTTCACTTTATTATCTTTATCGTTTAATGCTGCTGGGACTCTGGACTGCTTTGTTTATGTCTGGAAGATCAGTGTGAGTCTCTAGCAGAGGTTGGATAGAGTTGCTGTTTGCAGGGCCTGTACTGTGACTGATCCCTGACACCCATATCTCTGTAAAGTTTCCAGCACTGGTGTAATTCCCTGTAAAATGGCCTGTAATTCAGTGGCCTTTGGGGGCACGCCGTCTCTGGGCGTGAAAATCAATAAGACGGTGGAGAAGTATTCAGTGTGGCCTTTCTGTTGAGCCATGGTGAGGCAGCAGTTAGGCTAATTCTGTAATGGTGGTGTGGACAGAGGGATTGGGGATATCTAACTCTGGATCTGAGGCAGATCAATGTGTTACGGCAGCATCGTTTAACCTCTGTTTTATTCCTGCATCGCGTCCACAGACCTGCTGCTCACCTGCTGGAAAGGCAGGACTTGGTTGGGTGGCACAGGGTTCACATGCTTACAACTTTAGATGTTTTAAGGTGGCATTACAGTATGTTTTATGATATAAACTGCATTGGAGCATGGTACTATAGTGCTTTACTTTGAATTCGCACCCCCTGAAGTGAAGCCGTGTGTAATGAAGCATGCAATACAAAATATTTGGCCATGAATAATTATAATCCCATGATAAAGTGCTGCTGGCAGACTGGCTTCAACAATCATGTGAGTAGACATGCTGTGCATTTTTGAATGTATATAATTGGACTGATGCAAGACTGAATTTTCACCCATAATATCTGTTTGGAAGGGAATCAGAGCCCCGCTATCTGTGTGACGCAGCAGTCTCCAACACAAGAGCGGAGAACGAGGAAAAGCCAGGGGCAAACCGGTGTCGAACAGAGAGGGAGATTTCATTGTGTCCATCTGGATTGACATCAACAGCAATCGCTTGTTTCTGATTTATTAGATAGTCACGGAAATTAATTTCGCTCAGAAATGCATGGTTGGGAATTGGATGGAGAAATTGTGTGAGAGAATCTGCAATTGTTTTTCTCTGGCTGTCCCTCCAGAGGTGGAGATAACCGCTGATCTCCACACTATAAATGAAAAACGTATTGTATACAGACAAAGGAAGGGTCGCTCCAGCCAGGCTGTAATTAACTTTTCTATCTTTCTCATCAGTCCTGAGAACAGCCTCGAACACCATTAACAATATCACCAAAACTGCCCTGAGCCGCCTCCAATCTACTCCTAATGTCTATCAGTATATATGATAGACATTATTGGGTTATATCAGTGTATATGTTTCTGATTTAATACATCAAACCTTGCTTAAATAGCCCAGTTTGAAGAATATAATGCAATATGTACATGACAAATGCTCTACAAAAACCTCTACAAGAATATTTTCAAGGCTGAATAATGCTATATTATCTCACCATATACCAGCAGATAAAATATATAGAGTTTGTTCATTCATTCACGATTCATTAAAGCTATGCTGTACCCTTATTGGGATTGATTGGTGCTGTGATATATTAAAAATAGTTTTATGAGACAAAAATAACAGAAAACTAGCACTTGGCATTGGTTTTATAATTAATATAATTATAATAAAAAGCAGTTTTAATATATTATGAATCTTCCCATTTTACCGTTTAAAATTTGTATCTCTTTTTAATGAAACAATCAGTGGGATTAACTTTAAATATTTTTTTAGTCTTATATCAAAATAGACCAATATCAGCCTCTCATATGTTGAAATATTCATGTTTATATTATAAAATTCAAATGTAGAACATATATTTTCAATCAATCAATCAAAAGGGGAGTTATTTTTTAATATTTTAATTTTGATGTTTTAATTTTTTATATTTTAATGTCTTCATAATAGTGTAAATCAAGAGTACAAACATTCAGATGATTTTAAGGAATCAGTGGCAACTAACCAACACCTTCCCTGCTATGGTACTGAATGATGACCACCATATTCATATTCATACCTACATTTATGTATTTACATGTTCAAAAACCCATGGTAGTACAATGGTACTTTGTGTGTATTTGTGTCTGTGTGTGAAAAGCGGTGCAAATCAGTAATCACTGCTTTTTGATGGTGGGCTGTTCTTTCTGCCACAGCATTATAAATGTGTTTAATGGTAAGAGCCAATGGGTGATTGTGTTTTTCCCGCTCTATTTGGCTCACAGGTAAACCTCCAGCTCATGAGCGATCAGCCTGATGATCACATTCATCTCCCCTCCCTCTCAGCACAGCAGTTTGATTGAATTTGAATAAGCAAATAGTACAATAAGCTTCCCTGACATTCCAGCAGCCTCACAGAGGAAATGGACAAACACACCATGCGCAGCCGGAGACACACGCAAACACATACACATCACACCCTCTATTCCAACACACACACACACACACACACACACACAGAGATGCAGTGGCTTTGTGCAGCCCCTCAACCGAGAGACCAGGAGTCTGCAAAGGGAAAATAAAAGCAGGGTTATCATCTACAGCCGCAAATGTGTCTGGTGTGAAGAGAAAGGCCATTTTGATGGCTCGTCCAAGAGAGTGAGTGCAAAATATTGTGTATAATAATGTATGGTAATGCAGCTGTTTTTATGACCCTGTTTTGTCCCTATCTGTCCAATCTCGGTGCACCGAAATGCTCTATACTCATCTCCACAATTTAGAGAATTCCTGCAAAGCCGGCACAAAAATGCGAGATGAGAAAGGCTCCTTTCTTCAATTCTCTCTCTCCCGAACAGTTTGTGTTTTTCAGCTCCACTGAACTTAAAGAATTGCAGAGTTAACATGGCTTCACCCCAGGCCCTCAGTCTATTCTGCAGGATGCTTTTACACTAGATGCCAGTTTGAGAAGACCACTGGATGCCTATTTCAAGGTAATAGCACTATAGTCTTCTATCTCTACTCCTATCGTAGAGGACACTATTACCTCTACAGTTCATTTTTAATAAACCTTATTCTCTGTTCCACAACTATGTTTTATCGGACCGTAGTGTTATAAAGTTGATACATACAGTTGTTGCGTTAAGGTGCTGTTTTTGCCTGACCCTTAAAATCATATAAAGTCATATTAAATAATATTTTGGATTTAAATATGAACTACATTTAGATGTTTTTACTATCTATCTATCTATCTATCTATCTATCTATCTATCTATCTATCTATCTATCTATCTATCTATCTATCTATCTATCTATCTATCTATCTATCTATCTATCTATCTATTGTAGTGTATTATTGATTAGATCTTACATGCAATTTCTTTAGTTCATTGTGTTGCAAAAGCACTGTACAAATATTTTTTGAGGTTGTAAATAAGACAGATTACTGGAGTACAGTTTATAAGAAAATACTATTTCAAAATTTCACGTTTAATTCAGTGTTACTTTTTGTTTATTTGTAATTAGTTCAAAAATATATATGCAATTTCTTAGTGAAATAATTAGTTCGGTTTTGTCAATCATGTCACAAACAACTTGGAGTTATTTTGTTGAAAAGAAAGGGATTTTTTTTTGAAGAAAACCTTTTTCTTTTTATTATTAATTTATTTACCTTATTTTGTGTATATTATTGATTTGTTGATTAAATCTATTTCAATCAAAATATAGTCTGCTTGTATTGTTTCTGAGGACCTTAGAAACTGCGTTGAATGTTCAAAAACGATACTTTATACCTCACTGCTGTGGGCAGGACCGGTGATTTTGACGGGTTGTTTCTGCACACACGAGCAGGGCGGTCAGATGTTCACGCAGAATAAAGCCGTTGCTGTCACCGCTGGGTCTTGTATTCCTCATTCTGAAAAGAATTGCCTTCTTTCCCCCTGTCCTTCTTTAACATATAACATATTCTTTGTGTTTATTGAATTGCATTTTTCTACATTTTTCTCTCTCACAGTAATGCTATTACTATCTTGCTCTTGACTAAGCACGACGCTCTCCATCAATGTCATTCTCTGGCGGTACATGCAGAGGGGCTCTTTGAACGTTTTCTTCTGATGGACAATGGGTTCTCAGGTGCTTGTTATGGACAAGGCTGAATGTAGAGAAGCTGAGATGGGGACATTGTGGCTTGTGTTGGTGCCGGACTGCAAGTTATTTCTAAATGCTTTTGTGAGCCCCGCTGGAGGTGTTTTTCGCTTTGGTTTTTCTGGCCGAGCACAATAGGAGTAATCAGGGCAGAGAGCTGCTCCCAATTGCTGAAAACTGACAGAAAAGGGGCTTGGGGGGGGGGAGATGTGGGGCAATTCAGAGTCCGACCTCCCCTTACTCTAAAACCTCCCTTGAACAGGCAGCAGCGAGAAAACTATTTCCTCATAGAAACCCTGCTGACCACAGCGTTCATGACCTTTCTAATTCACAAATTAACATTTGTATTAAAATATTCAAATGCATTAATACAATTTGTATTTTGATTGATTATTGACAAATGTGATTGATTATACTTCATATCTTAAACTTCAGTATGAATGAACTCAATTTGAATAAATCTAAGTGTATAAAATATTGCCATTTATGGATTCAAAATAGTTTTTAATGAATGCTTGTATAAAATGTATATACATATGCATAATTTCTAATAAAGGCATATTTATTAAAATGTATAAATGTTAATTTTTCCTGAAATATAAATCAAATTAATTTGCTCTAAGCAGTCCTTTTGGGATGCAGAGAGGAAAATGCTTTTTTTTTTTTTTGACCAAACCGCTGAATCCGAGTCTGCATGAGCAAAACAGAATCCACACAGCTATTGTTAAAACCGTAAAGACTAGACCATCTCTCACTCAATATTTTTCATATTTTTTGCTATTTTAATTTTGAATCCTGCATTTCAGTTTTGAGGATGTAAAAAGTAAGCTTGAATATTTAAAAATAATGTTGTGGGGCTTTTTTTCTTTTTTGACATCAAAGCAGTGTCAACAGTGTCTTTTTTCATTTACTCATTCATGCTTTCAGTGTAATATATGCCAAAATAAAGACTAAGAGGATATGACTATTAAATCTTTATAATATGAATGTTTTAAAAATGATAAAGTATATTTACCACTAGAGCGAAATCTCTTCAAATCGTCATACATTGCCGTTGTTGTTGTTGCTGAGACAGAGATTGTGAGGGATGGGAGGAGGGGGTTGCATATGGCCAGTTGCCCCTTATTTATTTTTCATTTTTATTTGTGTCTGCTGATGTATCAGGACCGTCTCTGTTCTGCCTCTTCTTTGAATAATAATCAGAAACAGAGTGGGCCCCATTTTTTACCCTCCTCTTGCCCTTCCATCTCATCAGCTGCTCTGATAGCCATGAATCTTGTCACTCAATTTTTTCATCAGGATGTGCATAGTAGGGGTGTGTGAGAGCATGCTGAGAGCGGCCGCAAGATGACCGCTCAGCCTACAGCGACACACACACACACACACACACACACAGCCCATCCTGCTCTTGCCAGACACTTTAACGCAACTCCATGGTGGTTTTACCAAAATGCCTATTGCATTAACACCATTGTAAAAGTTATGCATAAATACAAGCTTCTGAAAAGTACTTATTTGAAGAAATAATAAAATAAAAAGCCTGCACAGAACAGCACATCTTCCCAGCATGGTTTTGGTTTTAAATTAAGTAGGTTTTCTCACTCCATCTGGTTTTTGCTGGTTGTCAGATTTCCTCTTCCTGAGTTCCCATATGTGCTCGGTCTGTCTTTTGTTGTACTTTGTTCCTTCAACTTGAACTTGACACTGTTTTCTTTCTTGCAGTTTTTTCTCTTATGACTTTATACGAGGCTGGAGTGATTAACTTTGACAATGGGCATTTTTTCCCCATCTTCAGGCAGATAGTCGCAGTCTCTTTGACAGCTGTCATTTACCATTAGCCCTGTGCTGTTCGCTGGAAATAATTTGATTTCTTATTCTTGTTTGAAACGCTGCAAGTGCTATTGGTCGTGCCTTAATGGGGAAAAGCTGCAGTGCGCAGTCGCACCATTCAATGTAATCACCGCCTCTCCTGAGAGTGTTAATTGGGTTTTAATTACTCTTAATTGCAGCAGCTAATTAAGATAATTTCCCCAGTGTTAAATACTCACATAAGTTAAGTGGGGGAAAACAATTAAGATTAATTAACTAATGAGATTAATTATCATTTGTCATATGGCAGGTATAATTGTAAAAATTCCCACCTGCAATTAATGCTGTCACATATTTAATGAACCACAATGTATATCAAATGTGTTAATTCTGACTTTCTCAGATAATTAATTAGTGACGAGTCAGATTATACTAACAGTTCACATTTGAGATGTGAATAACAGCTTTTTTACGTCGTATCGTTAAATACAGACTGTTTTGATGAGTTTTACTGCGTAGAGCTGATTCGATTATTATGCTGACTGTTTAATTACACATTGTTTATTAACAAAATAAAGATGCATGGTGCATGCATGTTTTTATTTTAATAATAAAAGCTAATTTTATTTTTGGCGATTGATTTCAATTTAAATTAATGGTTTTTAAAATCCTTGCACACTATAAAAACTCTTATTAATGTACATAAAACAATGCAAAAAAGGGCTAAAAAAAATAAATAAAAATTCTACCATCATAAACCTGTATGACTTGCTTTCTTCTGCACAATATAAAACAGTTTGACACGTTGACTTCTATGTACATGGACCAAAAAAAAAAGAGGTAAAAGATATTTCTCAAATTCTCTTCATTTTTATGTTCCACTGAATAAAGTCACGCATGTTTTGAATGACTTGGGTGTGAGTAATCGGCAGGATTTCTATTTTTTGACAAACAATCACTTTAATATGACTGAAGCAATTTGGATGCTTTAGGTTGTATCAAAAGTTATTTTAAAGACCTAATTCTTAGCTCTTTAAGATTACTAGTGCATATATCCACATTTTACTCGACATGTATTGTGAAACTATCTTTAATGTGGTCTAAACTGATTCCATGCAGTAAAATACTGTGCATGGCGAGGATAGCATTCAATTCAGCAATGGTTGTAGATTGACCCTGTGTATTTTATCACACTGATGAAGTCCTTGAAGGGGACGTGCTCTGCGGCTGTGCCCTGGCCATGCACAGAATAGAAGAGCGCCAATCACATCAGTTAAGTTTTATAGGAAATGTACTATTTTACTACATCAAATGTTTCATTTGTAATGTGGCTGGATGTAGCTGGCAAAGTGGTGCGGCACATTACATCGCTTTAGGCTTTGTTAACTCTCTGTTTTTCTGTCCATCTATATCTTTCATTTGTCCACACGCAATGTTCCCTCTCTCTCTGTCTGTGTTCAATTGGAGGACTCGGTCTCTGTCACACTCGGTGAAATTGTATTTCAGGAAGATGGATCCTTTTCCTTATATACATGACACACAGGGAAGCATGACCACCCCATCCCCCCGATACTGAGACCCGTAGCTGACCTATTCTTTCAGCAATACACATACATGTTAGATGTGCACACAAACTACACACTCTCCTTTTTGCCCTCGAGACGTTTTGCTGGTATTTGCCTGCTTATGACGTTCAACTGACCTGACCGTTTTGATTCTAGAGCCGTGACGCGATACAATGCAACATTTCTGTGTCAAGTCAATTTTCAAGTGTTCAAGTGAACCAATACCACTCCAGTTTTACTCCCATTTTACAGTAAAATCTGGCCACATTAAAATAATTGCATCTGTGGTTTCATGAAGATCCATGGAAACATTCCATTGCACAAAAGGTTGTTTCCCATGGAACCAGGCTCTTTAGATCAGTGGTTCCCAACCCTGGTCCTGGAGGCACCCCAAAACTGCAGATTTTGCATGTCTCCTGTCTCTGACACACCAATTTTTTAGATCTTGGAGTCTCCGCTAATGAGCTGATGACCTGAATCAGGTGTGTTTGATTAAGGAGACATACAAAACGTGCAGTGTTGGGGTACCTCCAGGACCAGGGTTTGGAACCGCTGCTTTAGATCATTAAAATGTTCTTCACACAATTTTTGTTTAGCATGAAAAACAGCCTGGGTTCAAATACTTAACCCAATTTTGTAAAAACTACTTTTTCTGATATACAAAAATGTGCTTCATGTGGTAAGTTCAAGTTGTTCCAGACCTGTACTAGTTTCTTTCTTCTGTTGAACACAAAAGAAGATATTTTGAAGAATGTTGGTAACCAAACAGTTGACGGTAGCCACTGACTTCCATAGTACTTTTCCTCATTCTATGGAAGTCAATGGCTACCGTCAACCTACACCAACAAAAGTAATTTTTATGGATTAGATCAAAACATGAAAACATGTTTTACACTTTTTTGTCAGGTAACCTAAAAAATATGCTTCATATGGTAACAACTAAACAAACAGTTTTTATTCAAATCACCCTTTTAGAACCTGTATTTTTAAGAGTGTAGGTTGTATGCTGGACGGTGCATGATACACCTGTGGGGGTTGGCTAGTAGAGTCCAGAGACAGTGGGATTTACAGGGTTAGTGTTGTTTGTCTCCTCTGGGCACTGTAGGGATTACATGTGCTCCGCAGGTGGAGCCAGACTTCGCCAGGCCCCGCATTCACCGAACTCAGATGCTACGGTGCCTAGAGAATCTCCACCGGATGTGTGCATGTGCAGCTGCGTGTGGGTCAGAGGGCCAGCAGAGACTCCTGGATGAGCTGGGCTGGTAGGCAACAGCAGCAGAAATATAAACCAGATTAATAAAACAACAGTGCGGGACTCAAAGGAGCCAACAGACCCCCTCAACTCCCCTCCCTCCTTGTTACCGGCGCTCCCTAAAATCAGCGGGAGACCGGGCTTCACAGGCCCCGCAGAGGCAGCGCTGTGTTTGATTCCGCTTGTGTTTTCCCTCTCGTAACGCACTCCTACTTAACCAGGACAAAGATCATGTGTGGATGAGGAGCAGCGGGCCTTGCTCTGTCTCTCCGCTCCTTCTTGTTATTCGCTCAGCTTGCCTCTTCTCATATGCTCCAGTGACCCCAAACACACATTCATTTGCACAGCACCGGCTCCATCCTCTGCTTTTAACTCACCTGACTTTTGCTGGAGAGTTTGAGAATTGGATTGAGATTTAAGCATCATGCATGTTCACACTGAGAGGGCACGTGGAGGAAAGTGGATATTAAATGCAACTTGCAATGGCGAAAACCCCCAAATCTTTGAAAATGAAGTTGCATGATTATTGCATGAACTGTAAAAAACAGACAGAAGTCCCGCGTTCACATGTAAATTTGGTCAGTCCAGTTGAATTGGACTTTCTGTAGATCGTTTGCACATCCTTAGACTTTTTGAGATATCAGATCTGTTAAATTGCAGTTTTGCCTGCTTTATTAAAATGTTCTACATGATGTAACCCATAAAATTGCTTTTGATGATGATGTAACGTAATTTGTCAGGTTAATTTAATTTGATTAAATAACATTTCTGACTTGAATAAAACCAGTTAGTTTAGACATTACCCTTGAAGTGCATTTTTTAAAATTACATGCAAAAAAAAAAAAAAAAATGTAAACATGATTTGTGGTTTAGTAATTTTGGTTTAGCATGAAAAGCGAGCCAGGTTTAAATCTTGACCAAGGGATCCCACTTTTTCAGGTAGTAACAATATGATTCATTTGGTAACATTTAAATGAACTGGTTTTATCCAAGTCAAAAATGTTAATGATTAAATCAACCTGACAAATTATGTTAATGGTTAAACTTAATTTTAAGGTGTAATTACACAAATAAGTACTAAGTAATATAAACTATCCACTTATACTTACTATCTGGTTATGTTTAGGGTTAGTTGCTGCCTGCTTATGACGTTCAACTGACCTGACCGTTTTGATTCTAGAGCCGTGACGCGATACAATGCAACATTTCTGTGTCAAGTCAATTTTCAAGTGTTAAAGTGAACCAATACCACTCCAGTTTTACTCCCATTTTACAGTAAAATCTGGCCACATTAAAATAATTGCATCTGTGGTTTCATGAAGATCCATGGAAACATTCCATTGCACAAAAGGTTGTTTCCCATGGAACCAGGCTCTTTAGATCAGTGGTTCCCAACCCTGGTCCTGGAGGCACCCCAAAACTGCAGATTTTGCATGTCTCCTGTCTCTGACACACCAATTTTTTAGATCTTGGAGTCTCCGCTAATGAGCTGATGACCTGAATCAGGTGTGTTTGATTAAGGAGACATACAAAACGTGCAGTGTTGGGGTACCTCCAGGACCAGGGTTTGGAACCGCTGCTTTAGATCATTAAAATGTTCTTCACACAATTTTTGTTTAGCATGAAAAACAGCCTGGGTTCAAATACTTAACCCAATTTTGTAAAAACTACTTTTTCTGATATACAAAAATGTGCTTCATGTGGTAAGTTCAAGTTGTTCCAGACCTGTACTAGTTTCTTTCTTCTGTTGAACACAAAAGAAGATATTTTGAAGAATGTTGGTAACCAAACAGTTGACGGTAGCCACTGACTTCCATAGTACTTTTCCTCATTCTATGGAAGTCAATGGCTACCGTCAACCTACACCAACAAAAGTAATTTTTATGGATTAGATCAAAACATGAAAACATGTTTTACACTTTTTTGTCAGGTAACCTAAAAAATATGCTTCATATGGTAACAACTAAACAAACAGTTTTTATTCAAATCACCCTTTTAGAACCTGTATTTTTAAGAGTGTAGGTTGTATGCTGGACGGTGCATGATACACCTGTGGGGGTTGGCTAGTAGAGTCCAGAGACAGTGGGATTTACAGGGTTAGTGTTGTTTGTCTCCTCTGGGCACTGTAGGGATTACATGTGCTCCGCAGGTGGAGCCAGACTTCGCCAGGCCCCGCATTCACCGAACTCAGATGCTACGGTGCCTAGAGAATCTCCACCGGATGTGTGCATGTGCAGCTGCGTGTGGGTCAGAGGGCCAGCAGAGACTCCTGGATGAGCTGGGCTGGTAGGCAACAGCAGCAGAAATATAAACCAGATTAATAAAACAACAGTGCGGGACTCAAAGGAGCCAACAGACCCCCTCAACTCCCCTCCCTCCTTGTTACCGGCGCTCCCTAAAATCAGCGGGAGACCGGGCTTCACAGGCCCCGCAGAGGCAGCGCTGTGTTTGATTCCGCTTGTGTTTTCCCTCTCGTAACGCACTCCTACTTAACCAGGACAAAGATCATGTGTGGATGAGGAGCAGCGGGCCTTGCTCTGTCTCTCCGCTCCTTCTTGTTATTCACTCAGCTTGCCTCTTCTCATATGCTCCAGTGACCCCAAACACATATTCATTTGCACAGCACCGGCTCCATCCTCTGCTTTTAACTCACCTGACTTTTGCTGGAGAGTTTGAGAATTGGATTGAGATTTAAGCATCATGCATGTTCACACTGAGAGGGCACGTGGAGGAAAGTGGATATTAAATGCAACTTGCAATGGCGAAAACCCCCAAATCTTTGAAAATGAAGTTGCATGATTGTTGCATGAACTGTAAAAAACAGACAGAAGTCCTGCGTTCACATGTAAATTTGGTCAGTCCAGTTGAATTGGACTTTCTGTAGATCGTTTGCACATCCTTAGACTTTTTGAGATATCAGATCTGGTAAATTGCAGTTTTGCCTGCTTTATTAAAATGTTCTACATGATGTAACCCATAAAATTGCTTTTGATGATGATGTAACGTAATTTGTCAGGTTAATTTAATTTGATTAAACAACATTTCTGACTTGAATAAAACCAGTTAGTTTAGACATTACACTTGAAGTGCATTTTTTAAAATTACATGCAAAAAAAAAAAAAAAAATGTAAACATGATTTGTGGTTTAGTAATTTTGGTTTAGCATGAAAAGCGAGCCAGGTTTAAATCTTGACCAAGGGATCCCACTTTTTCAGGTAGTAACAATATGATTCATTTGGTAACATTTAAATGAACTGGTTTTATCCAAGTCAAAAATGTTAATGATTAAATCAACCTGACAAATTATGTTAATGGTTAAACTTAATTTTAAGGTGTAATTACACAAATAAGTACTAAGTAATATAAACTATCCACTTATACTTACTATCTGGTTATGTTTAGGGTTAGTTGCTTGTAATTATGCATAATTTACCGTTATTACTATAGTAACGTGTATCTACGCCACCTTAAAATAAAGTGTCTTCAAATAAATGAATAAAACCAGTTTAGATGTATATCAATCTTAAGAGGTTGACTTATTCAGATTAAATTACATTTTGACTCTAATACAATTATTTAGATGTTACCACATGAAGCACACTTTTAAATAGATTTTACAGAATTAGGTCGGGATTTTAACATGGGTTGCTTTTCATGATGAACCAAAATTACTACACTACAAATCATGTTTTACTTTTTTGTTTAGGTAAGCTAAAATGGACTTCACATGGTAACATCAACAGTAAATGAAATGGTTTTGTTCAAGTCAAAATGTGATTCAATCTGACTAAATCAACCTGATAAATACCAACAGTCAAAATCATTTTTTGACAGCACACATGGTTGTTTTTTAAACACACTTTAAAGTCATGTTTATGGGTTAGTTCAAGCAGAAATTAATTGTTGATGATGTCTTTTTCAAGTTGTTTCCACTGGTAACCCTTTCAGAAAAGGTAGAAACGTACTGTATGCTTGTCTGCGATACCAAAATGTTCGTGTCTTGTAAAATGGATTGAAATCTGGGTTGAGATGGTTTAGGATTTGGCTTTGTAATAATCCTATGCTAAATTCAGATCTAGTACTGTGCTTTTCTCCCTCTCTGGTTTCGTCTCTCATGTGCTTTAAAAAGTGATGATAGCACATG
>NW_015505955.1:773708-774445 GCF_001515645.1 Sinocyclocheilus grahami
TGCTCTCAGAGCTCATGGGAAACTGATCCACCGCTCTCCTCTACTGCTTCTCTCTTCAGTATTTACAGCAGTCCCCCCTTTTTACATTATACCACTTTTATGTAAATCTGTGCCTGCGAATATGTTTTATAAATATGTACCAATATTTTTTTCTAACTAGCCTATAAAGGTTAGTTTTTGGCTATATTCATTCTATTATTTAATTGTTCAGTTTTATTTGACCCTAATTGGTTTGAATTAGTGTTATAGTAGTTTAATTGAGATACCATTTTAGTTTTTTGGTGTATTTTCTGTCTAATTAATTGTGTGTTTTGTCCTTTTTAGTAATTGTTTCATGTCTATAAAGTGTGTGCATTTATTTATTCTGCTTTAGTTTTAGTTATATTAGTAAAATTGCTGTAAATGAAAATTAGAAATGTTGCTGTGGCACTTAACTGAATAAGATACATTTAATGTTATTATATTTTTATTTGATTTTGGTTAATGTTTATTTTATTTCAAATAGCGAAAATGTTTTAGTTAACTATAATAACCCTGGAATAAATAATATCAGGGCATTTATTGCTCCCCAATTCGAATGTTCTGTTTTTCTCGATTCTTCAAACATCTTTTCTTTGGGGCATTCCGATTTTTATGTAATTTTTTTTTTTTGAAACAGACAACCAAAACTAGACTAATCCATATTGAAGATGATATTCATTATTGCTCTTAAACAATTCATCCATGCATGTTTAGTT
>NW_015505955.1:774455-774763 GCF_001515645.1 Sinocyclocheilus grahami
TAGAACTTGGGGCTAAAAAATTTAAAGTACAGAGAAATGTTTGCATTATCACACATTTTTTGCAAATATTAATTTAGATTTATAGTAATATATAGAAATTGTTACACTAATTTGACTGATTTCACATGTTTGATATAATTTTCTCTCTAGTTGAGAAAAACAAGTGAGAATAAATAAATAAATAAATAACGAACTAACTAAATAAATAAATAAATAAAAAGGATGAAAAAAACTGAGATTATTTTCATCTGCCTTTTAAAGTTTTGATGAGTTTGAAGTTATTAATATTTGAATTTATTAATAATTTA
>NW_015505955.1:776073-777160 GCF_001515645.1 Sinocyclocheilus grahami
TTTTCCAATATGGCCAAGAACATGAATAATGTGATATCATTTATATCTCTTAGCGGTGCCACAGATGTGGCTTTAATTGCATTATAAGGTTTGTTTTGCTTCAGACCACATCTCAATTTGAGTTTTGGAGCCTGTTGCAGCGGTGCCACTGATACGATTAATATAAACTAGCCCCTGTTGGACCAGTGAAATTGCACATGCTAATAAATACATATACGATGGAATAAATATTGCTCGTGCTGGCTATGTGGACAATGCGTGTTTGACTTGATTTCCACAAGTTACAGGCCAGCGAGGTTGTTATGTTGTCTCTGGGTTTGAGAAGCTGCAATACTGTGTTTGAGTGTGTATATATAGCATATATGTGTCAAAGGATAAGTCAACAAATAGGTGTGTGTGAGCGTGTGTTACGGGGTCCCAGCCGAACTCCTTGCTCGTGTCAGTTTTCGCTTTCTCCTCTTGGTGCTGTATTGCCAATAACGAGGATGGGCTGGAAAGGGGATTATTGGTATTGATCTACCCAAGGGGATCATTAGGAATCACTATCAATCCACAGCTCTGTGCCGCACAGTACCGTCCAGCACAGACATTGCCAATTTGTCCCTATTAGAGACCCGGTCTGTGTGTGTCTGCTCGTGTAGAGGCCGCCTGGAGCCCAGTGCAATGACGCGGGCTGCCGCTGACCGAGGACAGTGGACAGAGGTGGTCACCTCCTAACAGAGCTCCCGAGAGACACACACATGTGAGATTCAACTAAAATGGGCGAATGATGTGAAAAAGAGAAACGGTCCACTAATGAAAAAGACGCATGTACTTGACTTAATTGATGATTTATTTGTGCATTTAAAAAAGTAAAAATGAAAATTCTATCATTGCAGTTATTCCTGCATGAAATTCTTTCTTCTGTGCAAGATAGAAGAAGAAGGTATTTTGAGAAATGTCTCAGTGTGTTTTATCCATACAGTGGAAGTCAATGGGAACCAAAACTGTTTGGCTACCAACATTCTTAAAAAAATTGTTTTTGTGTTACACATAAAGCAAACTCTCTCTCTCTCCCTCTATATATATATATATATATATATATATA
>NW_015505956.1:0-1979 GCF_001515645.1 Sinocyclocheilus grahami
AAATGTGAATTCCTGATATCAAGAATTCAATTGTTATGATGAAACGGGCAAATCAGAGATGCAGGATGCTAGTATTTATTTATTTAAGAATGATCCCTTTAATGTCTTCATTAAGACATAACTAACATGCTGCATGATGTTGATTTAATTGATCTAAACCCAAATACTGAGTGGTCTTTCAAAATATATACTTACAAAGGCAAAGACACTCTCGAGATGTGGCTCTTAAAAGAGCCTTTGTGGTGTATGTAGCTGCTGTAGACACAAGCAAAAGAGAGACGAAGAACAAATATGAGTGAGATATGTCTGTACAAATTAAGATGTTTTCAGTTTCATCAGTGATTATTGATTAATTGGCATGTTATAATGAAACTGGCAAATCAGAGATGCAGGATGCTTGTTTTGTATGCATGTATGTATTCATTCATTAATTCATGTATTTATTCATGCCTTTATTTATGTATTTATGTATCCCTTTAATGTCTTCATTAAGACATAACTAACATGCTGCATGATGTTGATTTAATTGATCTAAACCCAAATACTGAGTGGTCTTTCAAAATATATACTTACAAAGCCAAAGACGCTCTCGAGATGTGGCTCTTAAAAGAGCCTTTGTGGTGTATGTAGCTGCTGTAGACACAAGCAAAAGAGAGACGAAGAACAAATATGAGTGAGATATGTCTGTACAAATTAAAATGTTTTCAGTTTCATCAGTGATTATTGATTAATTAGCATGTTATGATAAATCTGGCAAATCTGAAATGCCGGTTGACAGCTACTATTTTCACCTACAACAATCAGACGGCAATCGACACTGGAAAAAAAGAGAGAAGATAATAATTATTTGCATGGTAGTCTATAAATTCCCAAAGTTTATAAAGGCTCTGATGAATATGTGTAATATTGTCTGATAATGCAAGATGAGAAGAATGCAATGTATTTGATGAGACCTTACAGCCCACTAACAAATAAGCTAAAGTAAAATGCGTTTTCATTCTTGAGAATCACAACAACAACAAGTATTATTATGGTTGTTACAAAATGAGGGATGACCGATTTCATCTAACGTTAATCTATAAAGGTGTCTCGTCTCTCTCTCTAGGTGCACGCGCTTGCAGTCAAACCTGTGACGATGCACTACTTCCCATACAAATATGAGTAATGAAGATATTAAGAATAATTGTATAATTGGTCTCTTTTTAAAGTAACGTTAACATGACCGATAACTCTGAAACGAAAGAGCGTCTCTCAAACGGACCGGATTGGCTCCATTAGCAGTGACGTCACAGCGATGTAACAGCATTTAACGGTGTTTAACGGCGCTGCTGAGCAGACTAACGTTATATGAAAAGACGGAAAACCGTTGTCTGTGTGAGATGTGATACATTTACTGGAAAGGGCAAATTTAGAAAAGTCCCATTGTTATTAAATGTAATTGGTTTCATGAGTGAAAAAGCCTGCTATTTATTTTAGTATTATAACCCTCAGAAAAACGAACTGTTCCCTCAGACTGTTTGTTATTATAATTACTTACTAATTACATTTTATTTCTTTCTTCATAGTTTTAAATGTCATTTACTTTTGTTGTTGGCCCATATTTTTAAGAGTAATTGAACTAAATTGGTTAAGTAAACAGTAATGTACCTGAGGAAAACGCACTGCTGGGGATGTCATCGAAGGGGAGTCGGGCGGGTTGTGCGCGGAGGGGGTCGGTTAAGTGGACCAAACAGTTCAGAAAGTGTGCGTGTAACAAAATATTGCAGCATTTAAAGTTACAGCAACTAAATAAACCAGTTTCCTTCTGTGTGCTTAATATGAATCAAACAACAGAAGACAAAGAGAAAATCTCTCACTGCTCATGACTGAGTATCTTTTGTAGCTTTAATAAGAATCAGTGTGTATTTAATTCAGATAATGAAGCAGTGTTTAAATTTTAGATTTGATTAGTTAGTTTCTGCTGTTAAATAAACCTAATC
>NW_015505956.1:5001-22473 GCF_001515645.1 Sinocyclocheilus grahami
GGACTTCCGGAGCACATTGTAACAGACAATGGAACGCAATTTACATCTGAGGAGTTCAAAACCTTTATGCAGCAAAATGGCATCCTGCATTCAACGAGTGCTCCAGGTCATCCTGCTACCAATGGCCTTGCAGAAAGGTATGTGCAGACTTTTAAAAGCGGAATAAAGAAACTCACATATTTGACTATGGACTTGGAAGATAAGATCTCTCTTTTCCTCATGCAGTATCGCACTACTCCAAACTGCACTACAGGCCAATCGCCAGCAGATCTTTTTCTTAACAGACATGTGCGCACTCGCCTGGACTTTGTTCATCCAGATGTCGCTGTCACTGTTCGCAGGAAGCAATACCTGCAAAAGTTCTATCATGACCAACGAGCTGTGGAGAGGTCTTTTGCTGAAAAGGATGCAGTGTACCTCCGTAACACCACAGGAGGAGGGAACAAATGGGTTCCAGGTGTAATAGTAAAGCAAACCGGACCAGTGTCTTACAAGGTTCAGGGACGAGATTCAGATGTCACGTTCAGGAGGCATGGCGACCAGTTGAGACCCCGGGTTGTAGAGGATGAGCTTGTTAAAGAGACTGATTGCTCAGGGGTTGACACTTCGATTCAACCCTGCACACCAGAAGAGGAAAAACAAGCAGTTCCTAAGCCTTTCGGAGAGGACAGTGAAGGGGTTGCTCAGAGTCCACGTCGCTCATCCAGAATAAGAAAACCACCGAAACCGCTATGACTTGTAATAAAAAAAAAAAGAGAAACCCTTGGATGGCACTTCAGTATAGGACTGTTATGGTCATATATATATGCGATGCTTATTTTGTTCTGTGCTGTTGTTGTTTAAAAAAAATAAATAAAATTAGTTAGCCTATATAGTGTAGCAACTTAAAGGCTACACATGACATTTCTCACTAGCGAGGTAATAACAGCGCTGTTTAGAGACGCTGCTGCAGAACACTGTTGAGGGACGCACAGAGGTAGCCTAATTCACACAAGCTCTCTCACTCTCATTCCCAGTGTTGCCAACTTAGCGACTTTGTCGCTAGATTTAGTGACTTTTCAGACCCCCTGGCGACTTTTTTCCAAAAAAGCAACTAGCGACAAATCTAGCGACTTCTTGGACAAACCTTATCGAGTCTCTGTGAACGCTGGTACTGACGCAATGGCGCGAGGTCAGCGTGCACACACCTCTCTCTCTGTGTCTGCTCTGTACAGCGAGCAGCTGAGAGGAGCAGTGCCTTCAGTTAAAATAGATATTATGTTGCTTCTCTAATTTTACATGCAAAAATAGCTGAAATCACAGCACAGGAATTGTATTTGTCTTGTCTTTTCTTATGTGCGCTTCATTTCATCAGACGATGGCTCAAATATTAAGCAGGATTTTTGTTCAGATTAACGTCTTGGAAGGGAGATCTAGTTATGCATTTCAGTCACTATTTCATATTTATTCTGTTGTCTGGCAACAGAAACAGTAATATATATAAATAAAAACAGTTTTATTGAGAATTTGGCTGCATTAAAATACAGTATGTGAGCACAGAGAGACAAACAAATGTAAAAGGCAACAGACGCGATGATGTCATGAATAACAATTGGGGAGCTAGTCGTAATGCATTGTTGTGTATGTATCAAGCATTGATTCGTTCCTGCTTTGACTATGGATGCATTGTATATGGGTCAACAACCAAATCTTTACTTAAAAAATTAGATTATCATTCAATCCAGAGCATTACGAATATGTTGTGGAGCAATTAAAACATCACCTGTAGATGCAATTGGGGTAGAAATGGGCGAGATGCCTCTTGAACTTAGAAGGATAAAATTGACAATGACGTATTGGGTGAATCTTCAACAATCAGTAAGGACTCATCTCACTCGTAAAGTACTGGAGGAGTGCTGGGAATATTCGTATGATGGAGGATGTAGTTTTGGATGGAAGAGTAGAGTATGGGCCAAGGAGTGTGGATAATAAGATCTTCTGTCCTAATGTACCACTCACTGATGCCCCAATATGGAGAGTCCCTGAACCACTTGTAGGCTTGAGTTTACTAGACAAGCCCAAAGGTGAATACATTGGAAAGGAGGTCAATGCTATTCTAAATAATAAATTTTATTCAACATTACAAATATTTACGGATGGATCTAAGGAACCTGTTAATCAAAAGGTTGGAATAGGTGTATATATTCCCAAATTTAAAGTACAAATTAGTTTGAAATTGCCAGATGATTTATCAGTATACACTGCAGAGTTAACAGCTATAATAATAGGACTACAGTGGGTTGAACAAGTCAGACTATAGTGTAATGAAGTTGCTGATAAACTAGCAAAAAAAAGCACTAGACAAGATGGAGGTGGATGTTAAAGTTTAGGATCTAGATAATATGTGTGGATGGGAGTATTCTACCTAATCTGGGGCATGAAGAACTAATTGTGAGTGTTAGAGGAGCTGAACACACAGCGCTAGCATGAGCATGTGATCTGAGTGTGCCATAGATTGGAGAGAATAGGAAACATCCACCATGGTTTTTGGGTGTTTTGAATGGGGTTTTTTTTTTTGGTACTCAAATTCAGACTCATCACCTATGAAAGTTTACTTGACCTCCAGTACAGTAGGTGTCGATAAGGCTCCTAAGGAGTTATTCGCCATAAAACAAGAAGAAGAAGAAGAAGACGTCATGAATATGCTAATTAGCATATGACGTCATCTGGCGACATTTAGCAACATTTCAAACTGGCTTTAGCTACTTTCTATTGAACGAAGTTGGCAACACTGCTCTTTCCTTCTCTTTCTCTGTGTGTCTCTGTCTCTGTCTCTCTCGCTCTCGCTCTCTATCTAATAACTTCATTAGAATGTTATCAACAGCTCAAGCCTCCATTACCAGCTTTAAAATGACGTTTTAGAACTAGCAAAAGAGGCATTGGATGAGATGCGGAAGAAATAATCCTACTCACAATAGCGATTCAAGTACAAAAAACGGACGAATCCCTTTAAATAAATCATCTGTTCGATGTCTTGAGGTGTGGTAACCATAGTACAAGCGGAATAATTGACTCCGGGCCGTTGAATTATTGGAAAAATATTGCATGCCCGCGTCGTGGCCGCATCACCACCTCGGGTGTGCATTATTTTTGTAATAATTCAACGGTCCGTTGTCAATTATTCCTTGCGTAAACAGCTGAGAAAGAAATCGGATGTTTATCATTATACTGGATCTGTGCAGTCGGATTTAAAGGGACAGCAGCCTATAAATACATGCTGCTGAATATGTCACTAATGTTAATCTTTGTTATAGTTGTTTTGTTGTTTGATTAATCTAAATTTAATTCATACAGTGAACACAATGCAGTGTTATTTTACACTTAATTATTAAATTTCCAACCCGATCTCATGAAAGTTTGTATAAATAATACGCCAAATAAAAACGAAAACTCGTGGTATTTATACGCAAAAATGGACTTTGGCGTGTATATGCTACACGATGGGTAGGTTTAGGGTTGTGGGGTAGATGCGTATCATATGTATGCGAAAACTGCGTATCATATGCACGGCAACAAATTTGGTATCATATGCATGCGAAAACAGCGTATTATATGCATGCCAAACACATGCGTATCATATGCACGCCAAAGTCCATTTTTGCATATCAATACCACGAGTTTTAGTTTTTATTCGGCGTACTATTTATATGCATTTTCATGAGACCCGGGCTCTAAATTGCTGTACCTGAATACTACTGTTTATTTTATCTATGCTTGTAAATTGTGTATTTGTTCTTTTCCCCTCTTTTTCTTTCTTTTTTTACTGACTATTCACTTGCCTTTAATCATGTTTGAACTTTCTCAGACTATAGTTTTTGCTGTGGTATATGAAGTAGTACTTAAAGTGTATGGAAAGCAAAGTCGCAATGATATAAAATTAGTGTCATTAATTTTTTTGTCATTCACATTGATGTTAAAATTACATTTTCTGATTTGTGACATTACTTTTTATGTACTGCTAAAACACTAAAACACTATTTCAGAAGTTGTAGTGATTCTTTCTTTTCCAAGAAAGAATGTGAAATTTTTTTTTTATAATTTAAATTTTTAAATTTTTTAAAATATAATTTAAATAGATTTTTCACACTTTAAGCAATATTGTATAGCATATCGAATATCACATTTTTAACAAGGTATCGCATTTTTTTTTCAATATCGTACAGCCCTAATTTAAAACAAATAAATGTAATATAAAATGAAGATTTATTTTAAGATTCTACAATATTTATAAGTAACTATTCTATGAAAATTAGTGACACTGACTTTGTACAAACTTTTGTACTTGTACTTTTGAAACCTCCTCCAGTTATACCATATACCATGGATCATCTGGTTTTGCATGTGTGGAGCTCATGCTAGTTTGAATGCTCCTGTCATTAAAGCAGGCCATTCCAAATACTAACACATTCTAAAATTCTGTTGTTCATTCAGATTATTTGTATATCCTCCCGAGAGCCATCTACAAGTTTTGAAGATTTTCTTTTTTTTTTTAAACATCATTACATTGTTTGGAGCATAAGAGACAAATGGCATTTTTTTTTAATTAATATTTGATGATATGTCCTAGAAGACACCAGGACTAAGTTAATAAGAAAATGTAAATTGTATCTTCAATATACTAGTCAATTTTTACAGTAGGTTCCAGGTTATTTTTTTTATATAAGTTGTCCTCTATAAAACGTATATGAGAATAATGTTGGGAAAAGATATTTAGAGAATATTTATGTTTTGCATTTTGTATGAATACTAGTGTGTTTAATGGAAATCAGAGTTATCAGGATTTTGACAGCTCCAGGAAACTTCCACCTGAAACAAACTTTGCACAAGGATTTGTACAAAGATTCTCAACTATGGTATGAAAGATATTAGAGAATGATTTGGTATACTATTTTACTTTACACAATAGGTGCATAAACATGGCCAAAAATGTGGTTTCCTATTACAATCAATGTATCTATTAATTGTCTCTAATTTTCATATTAATGTGTAGACAAAAGATGTTTGCATCTTTTGTCTACAGAAAGCATGGTACACAGACGTAGACATCAGTGTTGGGGAAAGTTACTTTTAAAAGTAATGCATTACAATATTGCGTTTACTCCCTAAAAAAGTAACTAATTACGTTACTTAGTTACTTTTTATGGAAAGTAATGCGTTATATTACTTTTGCATTACTTTCGCGTTATTTTTAAATATGAGCAAGACTTGATTGTTTCTATTTATAGCAAATATAAAAGCCCTTTCACACCAAAAAGTGTAATGAATAAACCTCAGGCTTAAGCAAAAGTAAATTCACGTCTGTACAGTAGAACGCAGGAGAAGAAACACTCTTCAGCAATAAAAAAAAAAAAGCACAATTGTTAGTTTCTCTAAAGTAATTTTTGCTTATTAGTACGGTTGAACTGGATCATCAAAGGTCAGCAGCAAAGATATTGGTTAATAAAATGGGATTAGATACATTTGTGTTATTTAACATTTAATTATTGCAGGTTTGCGTCATATTCTGAGTTTGCATTTCACTGTTTTAATTCATTTTGATGAATACTAAATCTGTTTTTTGTGAGTGGGATGAATTAATGCGCATTCATTTAGTCATTTAGTCTAGAACTACAGTAACATCATGTGCACACAGCGCACACAACGCCTCTGTACTCCAGATTTCTCCCAATATGGGTACAGGAGAGCTGTCAGTCAATAAATGGGAAAACAAAGTAACTGGCATTACTTTTTTGAAAAAGTAACTCAGATATTTTCTTGTAAATTAAAAAAGTAATGCGTTACTTTACTAGTTACTTGAAAAAAGTAATCTGATTACGTAACTCGCGTTACTTGTAATGAGTTACCCCCAACACTGGTAGACATTGCAAATGTGACAGTGAAGTTCAAATTGGACTCTGGAGCTGAAGCCAATATTATACCTCTCGACATTTATCAATCTCTGCACAAAGCAGAGTTGTTGCAACCGACTTCGACTATGCTGGTGACGTATGGTGGAACTAAATTAAAGCCAGAAGGTGTGGTGTATGTTGTGGCGTATTCAGTGTGTCACACCCAAAGTGCAAGTTTGCTTACCCTTTTACATCACCAGACACTCATCCATTCCAATACTTGGTAAGGAAGCATGTGAACGGATGCAACTGCTGAAAAGAGTTGAGACTGTTGTAATCAAGCATTCTACCTCCAAAGAGGAGCTGATAGCACAACATCCAACAGTTTTTGAAGGGCTCGGTCAGTTTCCGGGTGAACATCATATTCATGTCCATCCGAAAGCAATCCCGGTCATACATGGCTGCAGAAAAATTCCCTTAGCAGTGCTAGGCGATCTGAAGGACACACTGGATCAGCTGTTACAAGCAGAAGTTATAGCGCCAGTCACCCAGCCTACTCCTTGGGTCAACAACCTTGTTGAAAAAAAGAACGGGTCATTATGAGTATGCTTGGATCCTCATGACCTAAATAAAGCTGTTCTTCGTCAACACTTCTCTATTCTGACAGCTGAAGATGTCCTGTGCAAGCTTGCTGGAAAGAAAATTTTCTCCATCTTTGATGAAAAGGACGGCTACTGGCAAGTCAAACTTGACACAGAGTCCTCCCTACTATGCACGTTCAACACACCATGGGGTAGATACAAATTCAAATGTCTACCATTTGGTATCAAGTCTGCTATTGAAGTTTCCCAGCAGTACAATAATGAAGTGTTCGGAGACATAGACGGTGTACACATTGTAGCTGATGATATGATTGTCGCAGCTGCCACAGAACAAGAACATGATGTCATAGTTGCAAAAATTATGGAGAGAGCCAAAAAACACAATGTGAAATTCAACCCCGACAAGATTCAGTTCAAGGTGAACAATGTACATTTCATGGGCCATGTGATAACTCCACAGGGTGTGAAAGCAGATGACGGCAAGATACAGGCAGTAGTGAGCATGCCAGCACCCATAGACAGACAAGCACTTCAGCATCTTTTGGGCATGATAAGATATCTTGTGCTTTTTATTCCAGGTGAGGCATCACTCACGGCTCCTCTCAGACAGCTGTTGAGAAAGGACATTGCATTCCAGTGGCAACCAGAACACGACAAGACACTGTCTGCACTCAAAACATCACTGACCAACATACCAGTTCTCAGGTACTACGACCCCTACACAGCACTCACCATACAAACAGACGCATCCAAAAATGGTCTAGGATCATGTCTGCTGCAGAAAAGGCAACCAATAGCATATGCGTCCAGGTATTTAACGGATACAGAAAAGAACTACATCCAGATTGAAAATGAGCTACTGGCGATTGTCTTTTCGACCAAAAAGTTCCATCAGTATGTGTACGGACGCAGTGTGAATGTCCAATCAGACCATAAGCCATAGGAGGCTATCTTCAAGAAGCCTCTAAGCAAAGCACCAGCGAGTAAGGCTGGGCGATATGGCCTAAAAATAAAATCCCTGATTTTTTCACAAAAAATCCGATTTACAATTTAAATCGATTTTCCCCCCTACTTAAAATCAATCTGCAGATGACAAAGAAATTGTTCAAAACAAGTTTTAACCTTATTTTGTTTTGATTTTCCCTTCTGGGATTTGATCTGGATTTCCCCCTTGGGGTTAAAGTGCAAACAGAAACAACAAGCCAAAAAGACAAGATGGCAGGCCCTGCCATTGTAAACAGTGAAAATGCAACATAACGTAACATAACATAAAATGTAACATAACATTCTTATCATACCGGATACAGTTTGTAAATGTTTGTAAGACTGTAGGTCAGTAGTCTTCACTATTTTTTTTTAATGAGAGCCGCACTGATCGGGGCAAAGTCAATCAGAGAGCCACTTTTACCGCAAAGTATCAAAAGTTACATCTAGTCATAAATAGCATGTCTTTTTATCAATCTGTCATCCCTGATATGCAATGCAATGCAATGCAAAAGGGACCATCATTCTTTATCATTTACCAGTCAAATTTGTATCTGAGACAAAGTCTATATTTCCATCTTGTAATGCCGCTGTTTTAGGATTAAAAAAAAAAGTATTATTTGTAATAGAACAGATACTGTCTGACCGTGTCTACACACCGGACGCGAGTACAGTTGTCTTGCTGCGCCCCGCTGCACTAAAAGTCTGTCTACACTTGTTGACACTACAGTTGCAAATCATCTGAACGTAGTGTCAGTACAGTTCGTCATAAATAGAACGAGGCAGATGGGGATCGTGTCGTGTTGCGTCGCATCGCGTCGCATCCAGTGTAGACAACATCACTGGGTTCTATTGTCTTTTGTCGGATCGCACCACTCGCGTGCGGTGTAGACATGGTGCGAGTTTTTTTAATGGGTAATGTTATAGCCCTGCTTGTTTTTAATGTTTTTATGAAATATCTGCATTGACTGCATGATCATATCATCGTATTATTCACTGCCATGCGAGCCACAAAGTAAAGCTTGGTGAGCCGCGCAATAAGTAACACTGCTGTAGGTTGGTTTTTGTTTTTGCCGGGTGTGCTTGTGCTTGTGCTTGTCTTGTTCATTTCGTAGGGCGCAAAATCTCACTCGGCAGCATGCCTCTGTTTGAGATGCTGCAGTAAATTGGTCGTACTGCTACCTTTGCTAGCAACAGACCTCAAACAAACTTTGCAGCGGGGTGTTGTTTGTTCTGCGTCTGACAAACCAATTTGAAATTACGGATGACATTGTGCCTTTCTTGGGAAAGAGTTCTTCCCTGCTCGCTGCCATGTTGTTTGTGTATCTCTATGGCAAGCGTGCGGGGGGAGGGCTGAGCCCATTCGGAACCATGGGAGCCCAGAGGGGAGCATCGGCAGATGTTAAAGAGAAAACCGATTTTCATTCAAACAAATCGACGTAAACTACACATTCGAGTTAATCGATAAAATCGATTTATCGCCCAGCCCTACCAGCGAGACTCCCAACGTTTGCTCTTACAGCTACAGAAATATGACCTCACTGTCCAATACATGCCTGGTAAGGACATGTTAATTGCTGATACACTGTCACGTGCTGTCGCTGAAGGCCAACACACAAGTACAGATGATCTCAGTGATGAAAGGGTCATATATTCACTTGAAGCAACAGAGGCTCTCAGTGAAGAAATGCTGAAGCAGCTTACAGATGCTACTGCAAGAGACAGTACACTCCAGTTGCTTGTGAAAACACAAAAGACTGGATGGCCGACACATAGAAAGAAACTCAATCCCTCAATTCATCAGTTCTGGCCTGTTAGACACACTGTGGCTGTGCAAGATGGCATATTGCTGGTATCAGGTAGAATCTTGATTCCTGAGTCAGTGAGAACAGAGATGTTGCAGAAACTACATATATCACACCAAGGAATGCAGCGCACAAAAGCACATGCCAAAAAATTTCTGTATTGGCCTGGAATGACCAAACACATAGAACAGATGGTTAAGATGTGTCCAACATGCCAACAGTTCCAGCCCAGGAACCAGAAAGAGCCACTCATCTCTCATGAAATCCCAGAGCTCCCCTGGTTAAAAGTAGCTGCCGACATCTTTGAAATCAGAGGTCAGTCATTTCTACTGATTGTGGATTACATGTCAAAGTTTCCTGAGGTGATGAATATCAGAGACAAAACAGTAATTGAAAAGATGAAAGCAGTGTATGCAAGGCATGGCATTCCAAAAGAGCTAGTGTGCGATCACGTACCCTTTGCTAGCTATGAAATGAAGATGTTTGCTGCGGAGTGGGACATTAAGCTGACACACTCAAGTCCAGCCTATCCTCAGTCAAACAGGCTGGGGGAAAGAACAATCAAAACGGTCAAACATGTCCTGAAAAAAGCGGCACAATCAGGGGGTGGATCATCACCTTGCTCTCCTCTCACTGAGAAATACTCCTATCACTGGTACATACTCACCAGCTCAGGTTCTGATGGGAAGAGTTCTGAGGAGCACCTTACCAGTGTCCAGGGAAGTCCTGCGACCAGCTACACCCAAAGGTGTTCATCAGGTGCTCCAAACCCTGCAAAAGAAGCATGCGTGTCACTACAATGTGGGAGCAAAAAGCCTTCCAGAGCTACATGCAGGAAATACTGTGCACATTGAAACAGACAGAGGGTGGCAATCAGGTCTTATTGTTTCAAAACGAGATGAGCCAAGATCGTATAACGTTGTCAATGAAGCAGGACGACAGTTCCGCCGCAACAGGCGCCACCTGAGGAAAACCAATCACAAGCACACAGAAACATTTGATCCAGCGGATGAGACCCATGACGATACACACTCTCACATCCCAGAGGCACATGAACTGACATATCAGTCTGTACAGTGTGTGCCAGAGCAATCTGTACATAATAGCAGCACCACAACCACCAGGAGTGGTCAGGTTGTGAAAGTTCCTGTGAGGTTTTAGGACTACTGTATGAACTATGAACCTTACATATTTGCCTAGTAATTAAGGTTAAGCATGCTTAAGCTTTGAACTGCTTATTGGACAAGATGTTTGCTATAAATAAGAAAATGTCCCTGTTACGACGACTTTAAGATCTATATTCAGTGTTCATATATCCTGTTTATAGCTTGTATTGTTTTCTGTTAAAAAAGGGGGATGTGGTGTGTAGTGTTATATACATTTATAATGTAATTGCATATTGACTCCACTAGAGGGCCACCTTGGGGTTGACAGCAGGGGGTTACCGGATCAGACGAGTTAGACTGTGGCATGCATGAGCGGGTTAGCAGCAGGAGCTGCTTGTGTTCTGTAATAAACATGTGGTTCTGAGTTATAACTCTCCGTGTATGTATTCTATTGGATAAACTGCACTAGAAGAAACACTACAGACTGTTTCCTGGGAGAGTAGCCTACAATGTCGGTGTTTCTGGTGAATTCAGTTCCCCTGTTTCCCCTTCGGAGTGCATGCTGACCCTATACAGTCTATGATGCTGACAATTAATGCTGACTCAAAGCCTGTAAGTACGTTTTCATATTTAAAGGATTTGCCACTGACGATTCTAACGCGAGTTTTGAGCAGTGTAGAGTAGCGCTTGTTGTTTGTCGTTTCTCCGATCACAAATGCAGACATGGTTTTATGTTTATGCAGCGCGATGCATAAAAAGACTGTGTAAGTCATTATAATCAGTAATTATGTCCCCACTGGGTGCAACAAATGCCTCGTTTATAATGGGTTTTATTGGTTTTGTCTCATCGCGCAGGAACACGGCATCACAGTATGGTAAGGGGCGTAACATTTTCATCACATGCTTGAGGTATTTGGCCAATCACAACGCACTGGATAGCTGGCCAATCAGAGCACACCTCTCTTTTCAGAACGATGAGCTTTGTAAAATTCGACTCGATTCAGAAAGGCGGGACATAGAGGAGAAACAATAATATACAGTATGTGGAAAATAATGATTTTTGAACCTTAAACCTCATAAACATTTCATTACATCAAATACACAAAATAATGTTCTTTTTTAGCAACATCATATGACCCCTTTAAGTAAGCACCTAAGTAAATTAAAGCGTGTGCATGTGTGTACATGTATGTTTGTGTGTTCTGACCCTCAGGTCTGTTGATGCTTTCACTGCTGCTCGCACAGAGGTCAAAAAGGTTTTGTCAGGTCAATTAATAAACAACCAGGCCTAAACAATCTACCTTTCTAGAGAGCAGCTGGACTCTATGGCTGTATTAGGTAGGTGATTTCTTAGTTACCCAAGTAAGGTAATGTTTAATTCTGATTATCATGATTACTGTAAATCTGTCACAGTCTTAAGGTTCCAAAGATGAAGAAGAATCAAAAGAATCCAACACTAAGGTTTTTTTTTTTGTTTTTTTTAATAAAACAACAAGTAAATGGTATCCAAGTCCATGTAACAGTGTGCACTTTAACACAAACAACAATCGACAATGTACTGAGGAAACAAAGGAACTCAAGTATACACAGAACTAAAAGATGAACAGGTGTGATGATCAAATGAATTGCTAAGTGAATCCCTCTATTGGAATTGTTTGTTTTGGTGATTTTTTTTAAGCTTTTAATTTTGTTATACTCACACAATAAATCATTGCACATTATGACATTATTGACTGATTGATTGATTGCTCTCTGCTAGAGAAAACAAATGAGAAGTTCCCCCCTTCCCCCTTGGAAGTTTGCTAAGGCCCCCTAGATGGCACCAGTTCACCAATGTTTTAAACATCATTGACAAGCATTAGTTGTATGTCAACTGTAAACATAATTATTGTTCATTTTTTATGTTAATTCATCAAAACCTCAAAAAAGTGGACCTTTGAGCAATCTTCATCACTACATTTTGGACTTCAGTTTTAGGTCTAAGGAACAAGAACGTGCAAAAAGTTTATATATGTACACATACATGTAATGTGCACTAGAGATCATTTTTTGTTTCAAGGAGCTAGGACCATCCTAAAATGAGATATTAAGATTTTCGTAAATGTCCATACTTCCCAAAATTTGTTGAGGGCCATGACACCATGATGGTTAAATCAAGTACTGTAAAATAAAAATAAAAAGGTGGTTTTTCAATAGTAATACATAAAGGTAATCACTCAATACAAATAGGACAATTAAAAATGGTGAAGAAACCAACTTTTGATATATTACAAGACTGCAGCCATGCAGATATTCAGGCCAACAGCATAAAGCCTTTTGTATTTGTTTGTATTTTTCCACATGAAAAGGAACAACAACATTATTTCTTGTGTAAAACTGCTTAGGTGATATTCTTATAATTAGTAATATTAGTAATATATTTTTTTAATTAAATGTTTAATTATGTGATATCTAAGTTCAATACTTTTTATTTTAATTTTCAGAAAGTATTATTGAGGAAGCTCTTCACCTGTCTAGTGCCTCCATTATGATACGTGTTGCCAGTGATGACTTCACGCTAACACTAGATTCAGGTGAGAAAGCTGCTGTAAGAAAAGGAGATTACATTGCTTTTTACCCCCAGCTTATACACTTGGATCCTGAAATCTACCCCAACCCTACAGGTTCATGTGTTCAAAATTATGTCAATTATATATACACACACACACACATATATATATACACACACAGGGTGCGATTTGTGAAAAAAGCAGAGGGGGGGGATGCTTTTGAAAACATTTTTCTCTCTCCATAGGTGGAAGGTAAGGGTAAGGCTGTAGCTTACACTGTAAATAGGTTGCTGTAAATTTTACAGTAATTTACTGGCAGCTGGATGACAGTAATTTACTGTAAAAATGTTTACAGTATTATTACTGTAATTGCATTTACAGTACAATATTATTTACAGTATTACCGTATTTTCATTTACAGTATCAGTACTGTAGAGTTTATTTTCATTTAGTTTAAACATTTTTTACCTGTAAAAAAACAATCCAATTGTGGTACTGCACTGTAAACCATGATTTTTTAAACATTATTATTTTAAATATTATCATCAATATTTAAAACAGTTGAGTAATTTTTTTTCAGGATTCTTTGGTGAATAGAAAGATCAGCATTTATCTGAAATAAAAAGCTTTTGTAACATTATACCACACTATACCATTCAAAAACTTTTATTTAGCAAGAATGCTTTAAATTGACCAAAAGTGATGATAAAGACATTTAGAATGTTACAAAAGATTTCTATTTCAGATAAATGCAGTTCTGAACTTTCTATTTATCAAAGAAACCTGAAAAAATTCTACTCAGTTGTTTAACATGATAACAACAACAATACTAATAATACTACTACTAATAGTTTTCTGAGCAGCAAATCAGAATGATTTCTGAAGGATCATGTGACTGGAGTAATGATCCTAAAAATTCAGCTTTGATCACAGGAATAAATTACATTTTAAAATATATTCAAATACAAAACAGTTATTTTAAATAGTAAAAATATTTCAAAATTGTACTGTTTTTGCTGTACTTTGGATCAAATAAATGCAGGATTGGTGAGACTTCTTTAAGAAACGTTAAAAATCTTACTGTTCAATAACTTTTGACTGGTAGTGTAAATAAAATACAGTAAAAATTAGTCTGTGGTGTTGTGGTGTCATTTTGACAGTAAAAGTTGACAAGCTCTCCGATGAGAAACAGGAGGATGGGATTCAGGCTGCACCCTCTTTTCAAAATTCCACCTGATCTGTGACTTTCAATGCATTTGGTGCCACAAATGTTGACTGTCTGAATGATCCTGCAAGCACAAGAAAAAAATATATAATTTTTCAAAGCAGTGTTTACAGAATTTGCCTCAACTGTCAGACTTGTTGGTGCTGTATGCACTTTGACGTTAATAAAAACGTTATATACTACATCTGAACGCACCTACAAGTAAGGTACATAATTAGTTGATAATCCATCATATTCAAATTATTAAAGCTCCATTTTTTACAATGCATTCTCAATCAGTAGAGCAAAGTGCTGAAATAATGGGTTTGATCCCAGGGGCAGTTCTACAGTGGGTGGATATCCGGGGCTTAGCCCAGAATACACGGGATACACTTCAAATAAAATAGGCTATGCTAAAAGTTACATTGTCTAAGTGGCTTAATTTTTTATTTTTAAAGAGACAAGTATAATTTGCACTTACAAATTGCATAAATAATATTACAGTGTTTCCCACAGACTTGCAATCTATTTGTGGTGGCTTATATATGCAGATTCATTCTCTGCCAGCAGGAGGTGCTGTTGGAGTGGTAGAGATCAAGGTTTCCCCGGTAACGCTGTACACAAAGCAGCGCTCCACTCACAAACGCTGCTTTATCAGTAGTGATGGGAAGTTTGGTTCTTTTCCGCGAACCGGTTCTTTTGGACAGTTCGATTCAATAAACCGGTTGAAAAAACCGGTTCACTGGTTCTTTTACGCTCAACGTAATGACGTCATATGGCGAAGACGTAATGGCGTCAAGTCTATCGCGGGCTTAACACATTCAAATATAAAGTCAGTAATCATAACATCAGTCAATTAAAACATCATTATAATCTGATACGTTTCTTACAATTTGGATTTTTGTATCTAAAGCATCAACACATATACAGGCAGTGATCTGCAAACTAGGATGTTTTACAGTTATGACGTTTAGCCGGATTGCCCTTCATTCAAGTCTTCGGTTTACCCGCGCTCATAACATTAGCACAGAATCAGTTGTCCAAAAGAACCAGTTCGGTTCAGACGTGCTGTGTCAGTCATAGTAGGCAATCTGTTTGTTAGCTTCACGCTGAATCCTGCATGCGCAGTATCATCAGCTCATCGGTTCTCAAATTGGACATGTCCGAAAGAAACGGTTCACGGTTCAGTGTACTGGTGATCCGAAAACCGATGTAACCGGTTCTTGACTTGAGAACGAGAACCGCTCTAACCGGCACGCTGCACGCACGTTCAATATCATCAGCTGCTTTACTCGTGTCGTGTTCATGTTCTATTTATTACAAACTCAATTTGTGAATGTGTCATTGTTAACTATAATTAATTACAGTACAGGTATTTCATAAATCATCCCTTATTCCTATTAAACATAGAGTCTTAATTATCCAACTTCCCTGACAAACCCCTTTGGCCTATAACCTAACAATCTTCAACTGAACAAAGTACACAGATTAGATACATTCATCTTTTTTTTTAAAGTAAAATAAAATATATTTATATCACACTATCTGATTTTTAACAAAATATTTGGATAGCATGCTTTTCATCCTCTTGAAAAATTACACGCATGCACAGTATCATCAGCTCATCGGTTCTCAAATCGGACGTGTCCAAAAGAAACGGTTCTCGGTTCAGTGTACTGGTGATCCGAAAACCGATGCAACCGGTTCTTGACTCGAGAACGAGAACCGCTCCAGCGGTGGGCGTGTATGTTCGTTATCCGGCTGCTCTGCTCGTGTTCATCTTCAGTTCTCTCTTCACAGCAGTTCAGTCAGTGTACTGTTTGAGTAAATAAATTACTCCGGGATATTGGTTTATTTCGACTCAGAGGGAGTGTCAGCCATGTTAAAAAAGTGAATAACTTAAGTAATTTGTGGATTAATGTTTACTGGAGACGCGAACCGTTTCAAATGATTCAGACCGATTTGGTGAACTGTTTCAACCGGTTCACTAAGAAGAACCAGTTAAATCAAACGATTCGTTCGCGAACCGGACATCACTATTTATCAGACATTACATGCAAGAAGAAATGAAAAGTCGGTTTCCTTCAGAAATACAGTGATTTAAAAACACCCGCACCGGGTTTCGATTGGGAAACGTGCAGTGCTCATGTTTATTCAACATGTGCTAGCTTGTTCCTCTCTTTAAAAAGTCAACCTGTTCTGTGAGTTAGTGGAGAACAGCAGCTAGAGGCTAATTTAGTTACGTTAACGTTAGTTAAGCTGATGGAAGCTCACCTGTTGTTAGCACCGCTAAGACGGAAATCACAAGACTCCAATACACCTCCGATGCAGACGACATGACCACAAACTTGAAAATAAAATACAAAAGATGTTCTTAACAGTGGTGTTTCTTAACTCCGTTTTCCTCAGTAGGTTGTTAGCTCGCTGTTTTATGTTAATGTTACATCTGTCACTGAATTTAGGGACCGTCTCTAAAGTTACATACGACATTGGTACACACTTTCTGACTTAAATAGCATTTGAAGAGAATTACCTTACTTGCGATAAAGAGGCAGAGTAGAGAAGATAACTTACTATGCTTCTCTTTGTTCAACTAAGTTAGTTAACTTCGGCTAACTGACATTATTAACTTACCAGTTGATGTTATCATCGATACTATGGCATTCACAAGAAGAGGATCCAAAATACACCTCTGACGTTCCAGACTAGAAATCTGAAAATAACAAACAAAAGTACTACTAGAAAATACTGTTTAAAATCTCCACTGAAACAGTGGTTTGCCTAACGCACTTTACCTCAGTATTTCACGTTAATTTGCTGTTAAGGTTAAATAGCGACTCACCAGATGAGCTAACTTGCATTAAAGGGCAGCAGAACGTACAAACGTGTTTCTCGGTTTAACTAAGGTTTATTTCGACTAATATAGGAGACCTTAACTTACTCACCAGTCGATGTTTGCTACTCACCAGCCTTTTGGCGGCATTCCGGCCGTCAGTCAGAAAAAAAGGCTTCAACTCCCAACATAAAAAAACGACACGATGATTAATGTTAGTTTGTTAACAAGTGTAAACATCTTAAAATATCACAGTTTTGCATAAAACAGAAATGATATACTAACTTTTTGTCGAGTTAACGGTGCATTTCTCTTTTGTCCTTTTACGGCCACTTCCACCAAACAGTCAAAAAAGAACTCCCTTGCCATTGGTCAGTTTTTGCGGGCAAGTTCACTACTGTACATTGATTTACAGTAGTGAGGAAATACAGTAGTGACCGTATATTTTCCCATAATCCTTTGCGGTTTACAGTAAAATACTGTAGACACATTTTACAGTATCTTACTGTACATATTACAGTA
>NW_015505956.1:22483-41820 GCF_001515645.1 Sinocyclocheilus grahami
CTTGCATTAAAGGGCAGCAGAACGTACAAACGTGTTTCTCGGTTTAACTAAGGTTTATTTCGACTAATATAGGAGACCTTAACTTACTCACCAGTCGATGTTTGCTACTCACCAGCCTTTTGGCGGCATTCCGGCCGTCAGTCAGAAAAAAAGGCTTCAACTCCCAACATAAAAAAACGACACGATGATTAATGTTAGTTTGTTAACAAGTGTAAACATCTTAAAATATCACAGTTTTGCATAAAACAGAAATGATATACTAACTTTTTGTCGAGTTAACGGTGCATTTCTCTTTTGTCCTTTTACGGCCACTTCCACCAAACAGTCAAAAAAGAACTCCCTTGCCAATGGTCAGTTTTTCATGGGCAAGTTCACTACTGTAAATTGATTTACAGTAGTGAGGAAATACAGTAGTGGCCGTATATTTCCCCATAATCCTTTGCGGTTTACAGTAAAATACTGTATACACATTTTACAGAATCTTACTGTACATATTACAGTATAATGTTCAAACTACAAAAATCGGTTACGGTGTAAATAACCTAATATTAATGTAATCTGTTAATAACGCACATCATAAACCCGTCTTTTTAGGCAAGTAGGCCTACCATAATGGGTGTCATGTCATGAAATGTTTTTATGACATGAACTGTATTTAATGTGATCACAATCTATTAAAAACATTGTAAGTTAGGTTATTAATTGTAATGATTTCATTTCCATGGTTATTCAAGCAACAAATAAATTAGAGAAAGCAAGCAAAGAACACTGCATCAACTGAGCTTTTTGAAACTCTGAAACTGTGACTCATTTTGCGACTTAATGGTTTAACGGATTCAAAGCGCTCCAATCGGATCGCAAATCATTTGAGTAAGATCGGGACCTCGAAGCGAGATGTTTTTATCATTTATTATAAAAATAATTCAGCAGAGACAGGGATGCATAAACCAGAGGGGGGGGGGAGAAGAGAAATCGAACCGTGTGTGTATATATATATATATATATATATATATGTATATATGTATATATGTATATATGTATATATGTATATATATGTATATATGTATATATGTATATGTGTGTGTGTGTATGAGATAGATAGAGAGCAGGGAGTGGTCAGGTAGGGGAAATTACCAAAAACAATTGATACAAATCGACTACGCCACCCAGAATATACCGGGACATAACCCAATAAGGGCACACAGGTTCGGGTGATCATGGAGACATAGAGAAAGTATAAAAAGTATAAAAATGAAGCCATTTATTTATACACAAATGAAACATTAGTTTAACTTTTTTTTATATATATATATATATATATATATATAAATACACACACGCACACAATCTTAAATCAAATCAGATACACAAATCTAGGAGAGAAATGGCCAGCGGGGGCCTTTTGGATTTTCACCTCACACCATCCCCACACCACACAGTTGTGAAAGCAATACAATTGGTTAAGCACTGCACGCCATGTGGACACGCTAAAAGACTGCAACCCCTGCTTTAAAAGTTTCTACTCCTAAATGACAACATGGTTAACTGGTACAAACTTCAAGACACATTCAAAACTCACTTTCATACCACAACAGAACAATCTACGCCAAAAGGAGTCCACATACAGATGCAACAACTACTTGTACAAGGGGGGAGAAAAAAAAAGAAAGTCATCTGGACGGGAGGAACACACACACACACAAGTTAACCAAAATAAGACCAAGACAGACAAAGTTAAAATGGTCACCCAAACACTAAAAACAAAGCAGCAGTGCAGTCACGCCACTGATGTACATTAGTCTCCAACCAAGTTACTGGAAAACCCTGGATGTGCAGTTACAGCTGCTGAACATAAAACAAAGATTATCTACAATATTACACTCATTAAAACACATGACAAGCACCCATACATACCAAGAGAGATTTACCATGTAGCAAACTGCATGGTAGCTCACCATGCAAGACCACGGCCACTAGCATGCTGATGACCAAAAGAAAACAAAGAGCCTCTCCTTATATAAACAAAACAATCCTTTTTATAACTGGGAGACTAACCTGAAAAAGGCTTAACTGCTAAAATGCAACAGGAGGATGCACAAAGTCCTATCCCTTGTTCATAATGACGTACTTCCACAAAGGTCTAGAACCAAGGATGATGCAGCCCGAGTAAATCAAACCCTTCCTTTTTTATATTATCAATGCCAACACTGATAGGTTCATAGGATTTAAACCACGTTAACAAATCACAAAGGAGTAGGGACACTATAGGTTCACAGGCTGGCATGACATAAGCCAATCATACCTGGGCTACACCTTACCCGGCTACATTCCAACCCCTACATCAGGCATCGTCTCCCGACAATGAATTTCAAACCTTAAGAACCATTTCAAGGCCTACCCTTCCACATTACAGGGATGTTATACCTACCCAAAACATCAGGCAGCACACAAGCTGTTTGAACCTCTAGAGCCCTGGAAGGTAACTTAGATGGATGCTAATTAACAGACCTTGATAAAAGCATAAATTCGGCACCACAATGATACCCACATTCACTGGCATTAAAAGTACCCCAGCTTACCTACACCAATGACGGTGAGGCCACCAATCTCACTAATAGGCCAGATTTAGGAGGCTCAAAAAGCATAAAGTCATGCAAAACTCGCTTGGACCAATTTACATTTACTAATTGAATATGCCACCTACAATCCACCATATGCACACCTTGACGGAACCTTGCGGATGTAGCAAGTCTGGACGCATACTTCAGGGCAGTATTAGGGGCACCTGGGTTACAGAATTCAACACCAACAATGAAGAGGCTCACTCAACAGTGGAAGGTACAATGACACTAATGACAATGCCATGTTGGGACTCTAAAACTACTAGAACCACCGTTCACAACCAAGCTGTAACTCCCCAGTGTACAGTGTAAAAGGCTGCCCACTCCCAACCACAGGAAGGACCTTACAAGATGAAGGCAATGTAGAACACGTTCCCCAACTTTCTTCCCATCAAAATAGTCAGGTTGTCGATCCCCTAGAGGAGTTAAAGGATTACCCATGGGAAGGTTAATTTTGCAATTGCGGCTAATAACCATGAATCTGGGGGCTTAAAGCTACTCACAACCATCTAACCCGGTCATGATTTCCAAAGAGCTTATCCAATTGGACGAACAGTGATTTCAACAGGTCCCTTTACTCACCCAACTCTAAAAAGGTAACGGGTCTCTAATACTAGTCTCCCCTACTACCTTTTTTAAGGGAATTTAAGGGAACTATCTTGATGATACTCCCCCCCCCCCCCCAGAATTCCCCAACCACTCTCACTCATCTCAGGGCCTCAGTATGGACTTTCATCAAACTGACAGATGGCAACGATACACCGTTTCAGTTCTTCACGCGAAAACTACCTACCTCCTGTTCAAACTAACTACTTCCAGGGGTTTCCAAATTTGAGACTGTATAGTTTAACGGTCCTGAGGGCTCAAGGCCAATGACACTTTAGGGACTCCTTTCCCATCACTACTACTTTCCAACTGTAAAGGGAACTCAAACCAAGGAGGCTTACCCCAAAATTGACCTGCACGGCTGCTTGATCTAAAGAAAACAATACAAACAAACAGTAAAATTCCATACAAAATATAAACTCAAAACACTCTGCCCACATCTCCAAAGAAAAATAAACCTTATAACAAAACACATACAAGCTCACCCTGAACTATGGCCAATCCTGCAGACTACGCCAAATGCGGCAATAAGTGGTCAGGTAGGGGAAGTTACCAAAAACAATGGATACAAATCCTATAAATAGACTACGCCACCCGGAATATACCAGGACATGACATAACCCTATACAAGGGCACACAGGTTCGTTGCCAAAGGCAGGGTGAGCATGGAGACAGACAAAGTATAAAAATTAAGCCGTTTATACACAAATTAAACATTAGTTCAGCACATTGTTTTTTTGAAAAAGCTTAATCAAATCCGATACACAAATCTACCAGTTACCGAAATGACCAGTAGGAGAGAAATGGCCAGCGGGGGCCTTTTGGATTTTCACCTCACACCACAGAGTTGTGAAAGCAATACAATTGGTTAAGCACCACACTCCATGTGGACACGCTAAAAGACTGCAACACCCGCTTTAAAAGTTTCTACTCCTAAATGACAACATGGGTAACTGGTACAAACTTCAAGACACATTCAAAAATACAAAACTCACTTTCATACAACAACAGAACAATCTACTCTAAAATGAGTCCACAAACACAGAGTCGACAACTACTTGTACAAAAGGAAGAAGAAAAAAAAAAGCAGTCATCTGCACCAATGGGGCAAATCTCTTACTTGTACACACAAATGAATGGCTGCTCATGGATGAATAAAAGAAAACCCATACAAACCAAGTTAACCAAAATAAGACCAAGACAAGTTAAAATGGTCACGCAAACACTGAAAACAAAGCAGCAGTGCAATCGCATCACTGATGTATGTTCGTCTCCAACCAAGTTACTGGAAACCCCTGGATGTGCAGTTACACTTGCTGAACATAAAACAAAGATTATCTACAATATTACACATTAAAACATGACAAGCTCCCATCATACATACCGAGAGAGATTTACCATGTAGGAAAATGTATGGTAGCTCACCATGCAAGACCAAAAGAAAACAAATAGAGCCTCTACTTATATAAACAAAACAATCCTTTTTATAACTGGGAGACTAACCTGAAAAAGGCTTAACTGCTAAAACACAAAAACAGGCAGCTGCACCAAGCCCTATCCCTTATTCATAATGACTAACTTCCACAAAGGTCTAGTACCAAGGATGATGCATCCTGAGAAATCAAACCCTTCCTTTTTATATTATCAATGCCAACACTGATAGGTTCATAGGATTTAAACCATGTTAACCAATCACAGTAGGGACACTGATAGGTTCACAGGCTGGCATGACATAAGCCAATCATACCTGGGCTGCACCTTACCCGGCTACATACACACACATATATATATATATTTATTTATTTTTATTTTTTTTAATGTTTATATGGAAGTATGAAAAACAGGTCTGACATTTTGTAGCTTGCACCTACCTAACATGTATACAAGATTACAAAGACTGCAAATGTTCCTACAAATGTTCCTAATAGAATATTCCTATTGCACAGTTATGATACAGCATGTAATTGTTCTAAAATATGTCACTCAATGCATTGAATGTACTTATAAAGACACATTATACAGTAGTAACTTTGATACTGCAATGCTTTAGGCATCACGGTGACTTTTTAAACACAGGCAACCATGTGAATACAATGTTCCTCTGTTTCCCAGGAGTTCAAATATGACTGCTTCCTGGATGACAAAATCAATGAAAGAGTAATTTCTTAAAAAATGAGCGACAACTAAAGCATTTATTGATGCCATTTGGTTCTGGTGCTAGTGAGTGCCCTGACCGTTTTTTTGCAGTACATGAGATTAAACAGTTCCTTGCATTGACACTGTGGGATTATGACCTACAGCTCAGTGATCCTGATGCCACCCTGGTTCCAGACAGTACTCGTGCAGGCCTTGGTATTCAGCCACCATCACAAGATGTCCTTCTCGGATACAAAAGAAAAACCAACATCACCACAGAACAGATAAGATAGGAAATGGAAGGAGATGGAAAGTATAGGATGCAAAAATAAGATCTTTGCCTAGAGGACAAGTGAAATGGCAGTCTTTCTAGTATCTATATGTTGAATGATGATTTGATTTGTTCTTATTGGACTTTGTATGATGATTTAAATCAATGAAAATGTGGCATTTTGCACAAATGGGCTTAACTCAGCAACACAATAGTAACTGCTTAACAGCAACAATACGGCTCCTGTGTGATTCTGTTTGATGAATATTTGTATGTTTGACTCTAATTAGCCTACATTAAAATGCATTCTTTAGTGTAAGAAAATTTAGTGCAGCGCATAAAAAGACAGTATAAGTCATTATAATCCATAATTATGTCCCCACTGGATGCAACGAATGCCTCGTTTATAATGGGTTTTCATGTTTTTGAATCATCGCTGCGGCTTGACGGCATCATCACAATATGGTAAGGGGCGTAACATTTCCGTCACACGCTTGAGGTATTTGGCCAATCACAACGCACTGGATAGCTGGCCAATCACAGCACACCTCGCTTTTTTAGAACGATGAGCTTTGTAAAAATCAACACGTTTCAGAAAGGCGGGGCATAGAGGAGAAACAATAATGTACAGTATGTGGAGAATAATGTGTTTTCGAGCCTTAAACCGCATAAACACATTTCATTACACCAAATACACAAAATAATGTTCTTTTTAGCAGCATCATATGACCCCTTTAATAGGACCATACAAATAAGGGTCGGAACAAGTTATTCTAGGACTTACTCAACAGATAATGGGACCCCACAAGGAAGTGTGTGTAGTCCACACTGTAAAAAAAATCCCGTAAAATAACGGGCACATTAAATAACAGTAATTTTCCGTAGTGTTTTGCTGTCATTTTACATGAGATTTTCTGTATTTTCTTCAGCTTTTAATATTCAATAAGGAGCTTTACTTAAATACTGTGGAAAGTTATATATAACGGCCTCTATAGCTGTGACAGGATGAGCAGGGAACTCGCAAACGGTCTCTATAGCTGTGACAGGATGAGCAGGGAACTCGCAAACGGTCTCCGTAGCCGTGACAGGGTAGACAAAGAGTTCATCAGTTTGTTCATAACTGCAACAGTATAAAAACAAACAATTATCATAACTGCAACAATACACAATATAAGGAATTATTCAAAATGGCAACAATATAGCAGTTTGGTAAACAAATAACAATTAATAATTAAATTGTCCTTAAAACTGAACCACCTGTGAACAGATTAATTCATCCTGACAACAGATGAGGCATGAAAAAATACAAATAATTAAACCATGAAAGCAAATTATCAGCAAGTATTTTAAGTCTGTGACACTGCCAATCATTTCTGCTAGGCAATGTAGGAAGATCTGACACTCAAAGTGTTTACTCCATCCATTCATAGTCCGCAATCTTGTTAATCAGTGAAAGAATCTTTGGACTGACTGCCGATTGCTTTCTCGATGTGGTCTTCTCCACTTTCGATCCCTTCTCGGGGTTTATCTTAAAAAGGCATCTGTTGAATGGGAAAAAATCCTTAGTAATAAAACATGGACTGTAACATATGCTGTGAATATATTAAAAACAAAGGCAGAATAATAAGACTTTGCACAGGGCATGCTTGTGGTGGACGTTTGCTATAAAGACATGTATGTGAGAGGATGTTGTGCGTGAGACAGACTGAGAAGACTGTTTGTGACTGTAAGAGAGTGTGTTGTGTGAGTGAAGTTGCGTTTGTGAGAGTGTGTATGTGTGTGTGAGAGTGTGTGTGTGAGTATGAGGATGCGTGTGTGTGTATGTGAGAGTGTGTGTGTGTGTGAGAGTGTGTGGATGTGTGTGTGTGAGGATGTGTGTGTATGTGAGAGTGTGTGAGTGTGAGGATGTGTGTGTGAGAGTGTGTGTGTGTGAGGATGTGTGTGAGTGTGTGTATGTAAGAGTGTGTGAGTATGAGGATGCGTGTGTGAGGATGCATGTGTGAGTGTGTGTATGTGAGAGTGAGTGTGAGGATGCGTGTGTGTATGTGAGAGTGTGTGTGTGTGTGTGTGTGTGTGTGTGAGGATGCGTTTGAGAGAGTGTGTGTATGTGAGTGTGAGGATGCGTGTTTGAGAGTGTGTGTATGTGAGTGTGTGAGGATGTGTGTGTGTGTGGGAGTGCGTGTATGTGAGAGTGAGTGTATGTAAGGATGTGTATGTAAAAAACATCTTCGGTCTGTCCAATGATTGTAAAGTCATTAGGTCCGTCGGACTGAAGATATTTTAGCGGTAATGAAACCAAAAATATTTAATATTTAAAAAAATATTTTACCCATCGAATCCGAATTTAAGACATTTTAAGACTTTTTAAGGCCTTATATTAGGAAAACGTTATTTAAGACATTTTAAGACTTTTTAAGGACCCGCGGACACCCTGTGTGAAGATGTGTGTGAAGTGAGTGTGTGTTGAAAAAGTGTATGAGAGAGTGAGTGTATGTGAGGATGCGTGTGAAGTGAGTGCGTGTTGAAAAAGTGTATGAGAGAGTGAGTGTATGTGAGGATGCATGTGAAGTGAGTGCGTGTTGAAAAAGTGTTTGAGAGAGTGAGTGTCCAATTGATGTTAAGCGAATTTCATTATACAGGCGTAATAACCAGAGCTTGAAGAGGGAAAAAGTGCAGACGAACATAAAGTTACTAACGTTCAAATCGCGATGGGAGGGGTTGGGTCACTTTAAGTGCTGGTCCTAAGAACTTTGAATTAAGAATTTCCATCCAACCTCGACTCGGAAAATAGCAATTTAGAGCTTTTAGACGACGCCTACGATTATGTAAAAACTTATTAAAAATATTGCACTATGCGTCAAAGTTCGGTAAAGTTGGCAACATATTCACAGATTCGGTAGATTCCGTTTTTTTTTTTTTCTGGACTCCTTTTTAATGGTTAAATTACATGTTATTAATCAAAAAGCATGTCTAATGAATTAAAATCATGAAACTTAAACAATTTAACATCAATTTATTAAAAGTTTAAAAAATATTACGCTTAGGGCCCTATGAAATGTTTTATTTGTCCAACCTTATGTTTTATTGTAACCAAATTCTGTTTTAGCATGTCTAAAGTCACGAATTCGGTCCATAGACTTCCGTTTATTCACCACCAGAGGTCACCCTTTCCATTACATTGACTCTCGCACAACACAAACGGTTGCATAGCACCCTGGACTACATATCCCATCATTCTTTGCACGATTTGCACACTGTACTGATTGCACACAGCTGTTTCTAATCACCTCACTCACTATATACCACCCACTCTAATCACCTTTCTCTGCTGAGTATTGTTTAGCCTGTTCCCCTTTCCGAGTGTCTGTGCTTTCCTTGTTTTGCCTTGCCTGTTTTTGCGGTTTCTGATCTTTGCCTGTTTTCTTGGATTTCTCCCTCTCGTCTCGCCCCTGTGATTCTGTCTGCTGATCGGTGACCAACGCTAGCCCTGGGACTATTCTTGTGTTTTGCCCGCCATATACCTGTTTGCCATTGTTTTGACCCTGCCTGTTTACCACGTCTCTTTAATAAAGCCTGCAGATGGATCCACACGTCTCACATCTCGTCAGCCACGTTAAATCTAATTTGAAAGCATAAAACATGTTTCATTTATTCTTACAATAGCCTTATGATTTTTTTGCTCAGAAATTCTGTGTGGTGTATTTACATTTTGTTTTAAGGCATAACACATTCATTTAATTTATTTTTTAAGTAATGATAATTAAACAAATTGAATTTTTTGGAAAATAAAGGTCATTTAATATTACAATTAAAACATTGAAGAAATATTGAATGCTTATTCCTTAAAAATAAGGTTTTAATAATTTTAGTAGTAGTAGTAGCAGTCTGTTACGTACATTCTACTCAACAATAGTAATATATTTCTGCCAATGCCTTCAAGTTAAACCGAACGTTTATTTTGACGGGCCGCCCCCCTAAAATAATGGCAGGGGAAACACTGCGAGTGATTCCTTTCGCGCGCGCAGCAGCCCCACTGCGTGCTTAGAGGAGAACGTTGAGCCATGGCGGGAATTCCTTGAGTTCGAATATTTTTGTAATTTAAATATTAGCGTATTATTATATTATATTATATCACATTATGAAACGATACTATGGGAATAAATGCGTAATAAAACACTAAACTGAGCAGAACTACTTTGATAAGCGGAAGAAGATGTGGTCAGTCAGTGACAGTAGTATGGAAATATGATTCTTCTTTTGGTCGAAAAGATTCTTTCGGGATTCGGGTAGGACGTTTCAACAAACCGGTTCAAAAACGGATTCACCTGCTCTTTTACGCAAACACGCAATGACGTACATATACAAAATGTTATATCAATAATAATTATATAAAAATATATAAACTTGTTTTAATCAACATATCATTTTCATAAACCATGAAAAGACATAAAGAAGCTGACATCTCACCCCTCATTTAAGTCAGTTGCTTAGTTCACGAGTTACTGAGACTCTGCTTAGAATAAGCTGGAAGAAGATAAATCTGTGCTGATTTGAGGCAAATCATGTGAATCCAAGGCGTAATTTGCGAGTGGAATGACATGCATGCACTGCTTTTTGCTAGGATCGATACTGTGGCAACCAATTTTATGAAATATTATATTATTAATGCTATATATGCATATATAGAGAGAGAGAGAGCGCACCGATAAATTGGTGTTGTGGAAAAAATCTTCAAAAAAATTTTTTTGGGGTGTTATGTACATTGACTTTTTTTTATGTGATTTTACACTGGATTTGTAAATTTACAGTCTATTTCTGTATTTTCTGTATTTTTACAGTCTATTTCTAACTGTATTTCAAAAACACGTGCAAAAACTGTAAAATAAAACGGTAAAATTCCCTAAAATAGTTTTTTTACAGTGCAGTTGTATTCATTATAATGATAAATGACATGTTTTCAATGATGCGGATGATGGTGCCTTGTGGAAAAGGGGAAGAAATTTAGTATTTGTGGAAAGTAGTATGCAGAAAGCAGTTAATGAAGTGGAAAAATGGGTAAATAAGTGGAGTTTTAGACTGTCAGTAGAAAAAACTAAAGTGATATGTTTCTCAAAAAAGAAGAAATCACCAAATATTAAACTAAAGATTTACGGAAAAATGTTAGAGCAGGTAACAGAAATGAGGTTTCTTGGATTATGGATGGACTCAAAACTAAGTTTTGCATCACATATTAATAAAGTAATAGATAAATGTACAAAGGGAATAAATATTTTAAGATGTTTGGCAGGGGTAGATTGGGGTGCAACCCGACAGGCATTGAAAAGAGTATATTGTGCAATGATTAGACATATGATTGATTATGGCAGCATAGTATATAGTTCGGCATCAGTATCTATGTTAAAGAAAGTAAGTGGTATTCAATCTCATGCACTAAGAATAGGAAGTGGGGCATTTAGAACATCGCCAGTCTCAGCGATGCAGGTGGAAATGGCGGAGTTGCCTTTAGACCTCCGGAGACTTAAGTTAAAGATGGCATACTGGTGTTCTGTAAGGGGGCATGTAGAAACCCATCCAGTCAAAGATGTATTACAAAAATGTTGGGAACATGAGTATGTAAATTATTGTAGTTTTGGATGGAATGCCAATGCAGATGCTAAGAAGGTAGGAATTAATGACATACAAATAAGTTCAACAGTAGCAATACCAATTATACCCCCTTGGCTGTTCCGCATGCCAATGGTAGATCTCCAGTTGCATTTTAAAATAAATGAAAAGGAAAGGTGTATGCCTAAAGAAATAGTAGTGGATCAATATTTGAAACAAAACTATTTTAATAGTATTCAAATATATACGGATGGGTCAAAAAAAAAATCCAGATTCTGGGTATACAGCAACAGCCATATATATTCCCTATTTTAAATATAGCACAGTAAAAAGGTTATCTAACGATGTATCTGTATTCACAACAGAAATGATGGCAATTCTAATGGCTTTGCAGTGGGTGGAAGAAATCGATTCTATAAGTGTAGTAGTTTGTTCAGATTCATATTCAGTATTAAAGAGTTTAAATAGTGGGAAATCAGCATCTAGACAGGATATACTTTATGAATTAAAAAAAAATATATAGAATAAATCAAACAGGAGTAAGAGTAGAGTTTTTATGGATACCTGCTCATGTAGGTGTAGAAGGAAATGAGGAGGTGGATAAGATGGCCAGGTCAGCATTGAGAAAAGAATAGACTGACATAGAAATTCCTTTAAGTAAAACAGAAGTAAAAGGTATTATTAAAACAGCAGTTGGAAGTATGCGGCAAGACGTATGGAATAAAGAGTCAAAAGGGAGACACTTATTTAGCATTCAACAGAAAGTGGGGATTGAAAGAAAGGTATATGGAAACAGAAGAGAAGATACTGTTATAAGCAGGATCCATATAGGACACTCTAACCTTAATTACTCATTGCATATAATAGGAAAAAGTGAGTCAGATAGCTGCAGTTACTGTGGAATAACAGAAACGGATGAACATGTGCTCTTACATTGTGAGGCATATAATAGACAAAGAAAGCAACTTGTTGAAAAACTAAGAGATATGGAAATCAATGACATTTCAGTTATGAATACATTTCAGAATGCACAGAAACAGCCAAGGGTTTATGATTTTCTTCTAAAATATCTGAGAGATACAGAATTGATTAGAAGAATATATTGTAGCGTTCTCAGACAAGGACGAGGCGTTTGTCGGCCACAACCCATGCCATACACACCCCGACTTCTAAGAGAATCGCACTGCAAGGCACTCATTCTCCCCCCTCCTTCGCTCTCTTTCCCCTTACACACACACACACACAGGGGCGAAGCCTCTTTTCACATCCAACTCGAACATCCAATAACAGTTCGCAACACAAAAATGAATACAGTGCAACACTAACATTAAGCACATTGTTATCTATAACACAACATGCTTGAACATGCTACACTATAATATTTTCGTTCATCGAGGCCTCACACTCCATCCCAGTAGGTGGCGGAAATGCACCTTAAGCTGGTTTGCCAACCGCCATTAAACACAAAAGAAGAAGAAGAAGAAGTCGCCAATAAAGATATCCGATCGTGAAGGGACCAATAAAAGCCCTGATATCTGAACCGTGAAAAGCGCCGCTGCAGCAGGAATTGAAGATCTGATCAGACAGCGAGAGGGCGGGAGCTCAGCGTAATTTATAGACTCGAAGCTTGGCGAAACAAACTACATGGTAGTGTTATCATAAATATCTATATTTTGATACCGATACTGAAATATCTGACACAGTTGCATTACTCATTTTCCACAGTATCAACCGACACAGATACACGCTGTGACTCTCTCTCCTCTCCGACAGTGAGTTTGACAGTTGACACCCATCCGCGTCTTGTTGATTACAGAGTCTGAATGTCCACGCGGGATTGCAGGTATTCCACATAATTATAATCATTCCCGCTCAAATGTGGCGAGCGCTTTATTGTAACATGAGAACACAGTAATGTAATCGCAAAAAAATGGATGCGAGCTCTCAAATAGGCCTAACTTATACAAATGAACTGCCTGTCCTCTCACTCCGATATTGCTTGTGCGCAGACTGTGTGCAATCGCGATCTCTCTGTGCTTTTAAAGTAGAAATTATTTCTCTTTACTCCTGGATTAAACTTTGTCAAAAGTTATCAACCATTCAGAATAGAGCACTCTAGAGTAGACGTCACAGTTATGTCACTTGCAGCTGCGCGCGCATAGTGGTTGCAGATAAACACAGGGAACAAGTGGAGATAAATGGGTAAAATCCATGGAATAAAAGAAAACAAATATTTTTGTGCCTTTTGATGTCAAGATCGGAATGCAAATAATTTTTATAGAATACTGTCGTCAAAGATGCCATTTGAAGCTTAAAGCAGACGTTTAAATGGACATACTATAGATGAAAACTGTTATGATTACTCTACTTTTAAAGCATAAATTCGATTTGAACAATAGGTCTACATAATGTTCATAGGGGACATATTGTATTAGCCCTACAGTTCCAGCATGAAATATTCTATTTATTTAAACCTTACTATTAGAAATATTATTTAAACCTTACTATTAACATTTTTACATAACATTTATTTTATCTCACAATTCTGACTTTTTTTTTCTCGCAAATGCAAGTTTATATCTCCTAATTCGGACTTTTATAACTCGACTTAACTCAAAAATAGCGAGTTTGACATCTGAGGGAAAAAGCCAGAAGAGTCGAGGGGAAAAGAGAGAATGACGAGTTGTTTTTCCTTATTAGAATTGTGAGATATAATCTCGGAATTGCGAGAATAAAGTCAGAATTTTGAAATATAAAATCAAATTTACCAGTTTTTTTTATTCTTTTATTCCATGGCTCCATAGACTGCCACTTGAAAACCGTAATTTTCTGCCTCCAGATAGGCTCCACCCACAAAAAACGTCATCTCTGTTTTGGATCTGTAAGACTATCCCACTCTCTAAAGTCAATTTCGTAGAATAACAGTGCTTATCGCTGGATGACAAGCTTTTGTGATATGCGGAGAACATTTTGAAAATTACATCTAATCAATATAATTTATAATCTTTTTAAACCTAACAATTTTGTACCCTATCCGTGAAATTCTCTAGGCTAGCCATAAAGGCTATCTCTCCCGGGTTTTCGGCAACCATGATGCGCGCGCATCCTGAATGTTTACAAACCTATAATTGATCTATACCAGGGGTGCCCAAACCGTAATTTTCTGCCTCCAGATAGGCTCCACCCACAAAAAACGTCATCTCTGTTTTGGATCTGTAAGACTATCCCACTCTCTAAAGTCAATTTCGTAGAATAACAGTGCTTATCGCTGGATGACAAGCTTTTGTGATATGCGGAGAACATTTTGAAAATTACATCTAATCAATATAATTTATAATCTTTTTAAACCTAACAATTTTGTACCCTATCCGTGAAATTCTCTAGGCTAGCCATAAAGGCTATCTCTCCCGGGTTTTCTGCAGCCATGATGCACGCGCATCCTGAATGTTTACAAACCTATAATTGGTCTATAGATCCACGCCTGACCGATGAAAATCCTACTGGAAATGTTATTGGCTGTAAGTGAAATGCACCAGAAAGTCTTTCAACAATCAAAGATGGAACTTTAATTTCTTTACTATGTAAGTTTATGCTAGAAATGTTTTGGAATGGGATATTTGTCTGATTTGTACATATAAATATCTTAGTCTGCCTAACTGCATCACTACATTGTACAGTCATTACAGGTCAAAGCCATCTGATGTTCCATTTATCTAAATAAATAGGCCTAACATACTGCATATGGCTCTTAAATCACTGCTTATAAAAATTCAGTGTTGTCATATTTTGAATACCTCAAACTGAATTGCGGTAATTTGTTTTATAATTCTATTACTGACTGTGTACTTGCCTTTTTTTTTTTTTTTTGTAAATTCAATTCCGTTTGAAATTATATTTGAAATCAAGCTTCCTTGTGCTGTAAGCTTTTGCAACAGTTACCCTATTTTAAAGACACAAATACACAGAATGAGCAAATGTTTAAGATTGTTTTTGTAATGGTAATTGATCAATATTTGTATGCAAATAAAAGCCTATATAAAATCTGTTCATCATATAAAGCGAACGTGTCTTTTTATATATTAAAATTTCTATCTATCTAGGCCTGCACGATTAATCGTTTGTAAACCGAAATCGCGATTTTCAAATAGCAAGAAATGCGACTATTTCGATGAAGGACTATCAGAGATTTAACATGCATCTACGTAGTTTTTGACAGTTTGCTTCATGCACAATTTACTTTGATGCAGAGTTTAACCAATAGGGGGCATTCACCGCACGTGCTGACTGAACCAGCAAATAACGCCGTTTGGAAAAGATAAGCGCGAGCAGGAGCAGCAGTTCAACTTCCCAACAAAGTGTGTCTGCTGATGACTTGGTACCTAAACGAAAAAGCACCGCATATGTTTGAAATTATTTTGGATTTCGACGTTCTGGTGTACTTCAAAGGCAAGTACTTCGTAAAACCTGCCGAACGTCTGTGTCGACCTCGCACACAACCAACCTGTATCAGCACCTGCAGAAGTATCACAGACAAATCTATGATGAATGCATTGCCAAAAGGTCAATATATGTATAGAAAGCCTGAAATGTCTACCTTTAAATTAACTAAGTCACGTCCAAAACAAATATTCTCCGTTAAAGTAATACGTATGAAACATACGCGATGTCCAGTTTTCCCGTCTCAACTCATTACATCTAATGCGGTCACACCCACGAGCCGATTGCGCTTTCAGATTCTAAACATCCACGTGAGACGCGCGCGCATGTAAACGCCCACATCGCCTCCGCGTAAACAAACGTGAAGAGTTGATCCCGGCTACTTTTTGTTTCTGAAAGAAGAGAGAGATAACCCAGAATTTACCTCACAACGCAATGCGTCGCGCAGCTAGATCCTGTGGAGAATATCACTCTGATGAATAGCCTAAGATTACTTGCATCTGTTGTTATTGTGACATAACTTGTACACATTTTACTAGTTAGACTTTTCTAATTCCTGACTACATGTTTGAAATCAAGTGAAACATTTTGAAATATGTGATATTTCATTTTCTAAATGTCTCACAACGCCAGGATGTTTGTTTAATGTTTTAACATAAAACCACAAGATATAAGTAGTGTGAGGGTTAACACTATCTCTCAGATGTGAATCACTAAATATTCATGGCCATTGTCACTCCCTGGCATAAGGGCATTCTATCACGAAACATGTTTTACAAATGTTAAATCAATATATTGTTTTCTGTAAATAAGTGAACAGGATCATTTTCACATCATTTTGTAGCAAAAACTCTAGTCTACCACATTCTCAAAAGTCTTGTGAACAAACGTTCTGTATGTGTTTTATGGCCTTATTACAGTGACTTAAAAAAATTAGTTTTTCACTAACCATGCATAAACATTGTTTTCTCAGAAACACAAACATGTACTTTCATGCTGCTCACAAATTATTGGAGCACAGTTTGTGCTGAATACAGTGTTATCAGACTTTAGTCATTAACATTTTTTTTAAGATACTGAAAAAAAAAAACAAATTTCAGGGCATGCTAAAACTTCTTCAGGGCGCCAAAACACCCTCAGACCCCAGAGGGTTAAATGGCAAAAACTTTTGCTGGCATTTTCAACCTTAATGTAGGTTATGGTCAGTATTTTACTGATGTAGAATTGTTTACAGTGTGTTTGGGTTCTTTAAAGTTTAATATTTTATATATAATTGTTAATTTAACTTTAAGATACTGTAGTTATTTTCTTAATTTGTCATGACAGATGTTTGCATCATGACAACTTTATAAAAAAAAAAATGGCCACAATGTTTAAGAGGTTTTAAATAAACAGTAGCATAGTTTGTAATAAAACTTGGTATTTCGTTGGTGCTGTTAAAACCACCACAACAAACCTGTAGCTCATTTATGAAATAGTAATAAATCACATTTTAAATTGCATTTTTGATCAGAAAAATCGCAATTCGATTTTTTTTCTCCAAATCGAGCAGCCCTGTATGTGTATATATATATATATATATATAAAATAAATAATTTAAATATCTATATGGCAGTATACACAGTATGTGGTAGTTTTGCCAATGGTATTCAAAATGATTGGTCATCATGAAATCAAAGATGACCCTACTTACTTTGTTAGTGCACATTACTAGTCTTGTGGTGAACAATTGAACCATGCAAGTCAATACACTGGGAAAAAATTTGTTTGCCGTCGCTTCCGCTCTGGAATGGCATTTTCTCTCTCTGATGACGTCAGTTTGACGGCTTCAGGAGAATCCTCTTGTTAAGTCGTGACGTAAGGACTGCTGTTTCCGGGTCCAAGCCTCTACTCATTTCACTTGAGAATACTATCTCAGCAGCCATTTTTGAGCACTATTTAATTAATGTTACATATTTAAGCTAAGCATTTAATAATTTGCTGTGCACACTACAGTCTCCGTGCTCACAGTGTCTCAGACACTAATATTTTAGCTGAATCACTGTCAGGCCATCTGGGATTTCAGTATGGAGATAAAGGTTAGGGTTATAATTTTTCAGTATTACATGACATCATACATGTGTATATGCACTAGGGCTGCTCGATTATGGCAAAAATCATAATCACGATTATTTTGGCCAATATTGTAATCACGGTTATTTAACACATGAGGGGGCCATATGACCAAAACTTTTATGTGTGATTTATTTAAAGATGGTGATGCATATCAATTTATTTCCTGTAAATAAGGTTGCTATGACCTCTACATTGTAGAGACCAGCAGAATTTCAAACAAACACAAAGTCCTAAAAATTATTGAAAATAATTAAACTGTCAGTAATAAAAAAAGCGAAGGACAAATACAATAGAATAAAAATATACAAATGAAACAAACTGTGCTTTAAAGTCTGCATGAACCGGAAGTTGCTGCCGACTTTATTTCAGTGTAGTGATGTATTTCCAGCTGAAATGGAATATTGAATTAAGGGCGTTGTTTTATTTTTGCGCTCCTCCTCGGTCTCTCACTCATAGCAACCTAACGGTTGGCGGGGTGTGTTTAAGGATACTCTGCCCAAGGCGTCAAACCGACGTCATCAGAGAAGAAATACCATTCCAGAGCGGAAGCAAATGATCAGATTTTGATTAAAGATTACCAAAACAAACAATTTTTTCAGTGGATTAACTTGCACGGATTAATTGTTTTAATCCGTAACTTTTATTCTCGCTGTAGTTTTGTTGTTTCCGCCGCCATGTCGTAAAGACGCTGTGTGCTGCATTGTGAAGCGAAACTACTTTGTTTGGCCTTCCAAAAGAGGACGATATCTGCTTCGTCATGCCTGGAGCTGGTCCGTGCTGGAGGAAATACTACAACTTTGCACTGTGTATCGCCAGATCGGCTTTCACCGTGGACGAAGCGGAGTCCAGCCCGGAGTCGTCACATGTCCTTCCGAACGCTCCTTCGTCGATATTGCCGGCCGCGCCGTTCTCAAGCCCACCCGCCTCTGCTCACTCTAACCCTCCCGCCGTTCCTCACGCTAGCCACCGGCCTCTGCTCACTGTAGGCCGCAGTGTGTGACGCTGTTTCGTTGTGAAAGCGAAACTACTTTGTTTGGCCTTCCAAAAATGGACACGACTAGAAATCAGTGGTTAAGTTTTATTTACAACACTGTTCCAGAACACTTCAACCCAAATATTCGGATGTGCAGCACATTTTATGGAGGACTGTTTACTGATCCTGGAAGAGTAGACTACAAAGAGTAGGCTGTTCTGACTCACAAACTGTAAGTACGTCTTTTATATTTAAAGAGTCTTTATATTTTTTTTGGGCAGTATAGAGTAGGGCTTGTTGTTTGTCATTTCTCCGATCACAAATGCAGACACGGTTTTATGTTTACGCGGCGCGATGCAACGTGTAAAAAGACAGTACAAGTCATTATAATTCATAATTATGTCCCCACTGGATGCAACGAATGCCTCGTTTATAATGGGTTTTCATGTTTTTCAATCATCGCTCCGGCCTGACAGGGCATCATCACAGTATGGTGAGGGGCGTAACATTTCCGTTACACGCTTGAAGTATTCGGCCAATCACAACGCACTGGATAGCTGGCCAATCACAGCAC
>NW_015505956.1:42605-44289 GCF_001515645.1 Sinocyclocheilus grahami
CTTCCAAAAGAGGACGATATCTGCTTCGTCATGCCTGGAGCTGATCCGTGCTGGTTGCTGAGGAAATACAACAACTTCGCCCTGTCGATCGCCAGATCGGCTTTCACGTGGACGAAGCGGAGTCCAGTCACATGTGGTTGACGCTGTTTCGTTGTGAAAGCGAAACTACTTTGTTTGGCCTTCCAAAAATGGACACGACTAGAAATCAGTGGTTAAGTTTTATTTACAACACTGTTCCAGAACACTTCAACCCAAATATTCGGATGTGCAGCACATTTTATGGAGGACTGTTTACTGATCCTGGAAGAGTAGACTACAAAGAGTAGGCTGTTCTGACTCACAAACTGTAAGTACGTCTTTTATATTTAAAGAGTCTTTATATTTTTTTTGGGCAGTATAGAGTAGGGCTTGTTGTTTGTCATTTCTCCGATCACAAATGCAGACACGGTTTTATGTTTACGCGGCGCGATGCAACGTGTAAAAAGACAGTACAAGTCATTATAATTCATAATTATGTCCCCACTGGATGCAACGAATGCCTCGTTTATAATGGGTTTTCATGTTTTTCAATCATCGCTCCGGCCTGACAGGGCATCATCACAGTATGGTGAGGGGCGTAACATTTCCGTTACACGCTTGAAGTATTCGGCCAATCACAACGCACTGGATAGCTGGCCAATCACAGCACACCTCACTTTTTCAGACCGATGAGCCTTGTAAAAATCGACGTGTTTCAGAAAGGCGAGGCATAGAGGAGAAACAATAATGTACAGTATGTGGAAAATGTGTGCACAGTATGTGGTTCGCGTTTCGAACCACCAAGCATGAGAGCATGTTCTAGTACACCACCAAAACGAAATCAAGACTTTGTAAAAGAGCATAAAAGGACCCCTTTAACCACTCCTATCCAACCATGAATCTGCTATGAGCAAGCGGTGGAGTGGAGGTGCACCAAAATAAAATCCCGCCCTTTATTCAATATTCCGTTTCACTTGGAAATACAGGTACATCTGAAAAAATTTGAATATCATGAAAAAGGTCTATTTTTTGTCACTCATTTCAGAAAGTGAAACCCATATATTATATAGATTCATTACACATAGAGTGAAATATTTCAAGCCTTTATTTCTTGAGATTTTGATGATTATGGTTTACAGATAATGAAGTCTGGGTCTCTCAGTCTGGGTCAGTAGGCTACACAATCATGGGGAAGAAGACAGTCATTGACACCCTCCACAAGGAGGGTAAGCCACAAAAGTTAATTGCTAAAGAAGCTGGTTGTTCACAGAGTACTGTATCCAAGCATATGCATAGAAAGTTGAGTGGAAGGAAAAAGTGTGGTAGGAAAAGGTGCACCAGCAAGGATTTGGGGGACCTTCACAAGGAGTGGACTGAGGCTGGCGTCAGCGCATCAAGAGCCACTACGCACAGACGAATCCTAGACATGGGCTACAAATGTCGCATTCCTCGTGTCAAGCCACTCCTGAACCAGAGACAACGTCAGAAGCGTCTTACCTGGGCTGTGGAGAAAAAGAACTGGACTGTTGCTGTGGTCCAAAGTCCTCTTTTCAGATGAAAGTAAATTTTGCATTTCATTTGGAAATCAAGGTCCCAGAGTCTGGAGGAAGAGTGGAGAGGCACAGAAACCATGTTGCTTGAAGTCCAGTGTGAAGTTTCCACAGTC
>NW_015505956.1:46634-56546 GCF_001515645.1 Sinocyclocheilus grahami
TAAGCCATAATCATCAAAATTTCAAGAAATAAAGGCTTGAAATATTTCACTCCGTGTAATGAATCTATCTAATATATGGGTTTCACTTTCTGAAATGAGTGACAAAAAATATTGACCTTTTTCATGATATTCTAATTTTTTGAGATGTACCTGTACATCACAACACTGAAGTCAGTTGCAACTTCCGGTTCACTGGTACTTTGATATTGATATTTTTCAAGGTATTGAAGTTAGAAATTCCTATATCATAATTAATTCACATACTTTTGTCAATAAGATAAAAGTGGGTTTTGTTCAAAGTAGCTATTATCCACATATATCTTTGATATGAATATTTTTGGTAATTCATTAAATATCTTCGGCTAAATAGTAACTAGTACTCCGAGTAGTTTTTGAGAGGAGTACTTTGTACTTTTACTTAAGTACTGTTTTGACACCAGTTCTTTTACTTGTAATTGAGTATTATTTAGGCAGTGTAACAGTACTTGTACTTAAGTACAAATTTCCAGTACTCTTTCCACCACTGGTTTTATGTTTACGTGGCGCGATGCAATGCAACGCGTAAAAAGACAGTACAAGTCATTATAATAAGTAATTATGTCCCCACTGGATGCAACAAATGCCTAATTTATAATGGGTTTTAATGTTTCTGTCTCGTCGCTCCGGCCGGACAGGGCATCACAGTATGGCAAGGGGCTTAACATTTCCGTCACACCCTTGAGGTATTCGGCCAATCACAACGCACTGGATAGCTGGCCAATTAGAGCACACCTCGCTTTTCAGACCGATGAGCTTTGCAAAAATCGATGTGTTTCAGAAAGGCGGGGCATAGAGAAGAAACAATAATGTACAGTATGTTGAAAATGTTTTTTTAAAAAAATTTTTTTTTTAACCTTACACCACATAAACACATTTCATTACATCAAATACACAAAATAATGTTCCTTTTAGCAACATCATATGACCATTTTAAGTAATATGCATCTGCGATGCACCCAAAAACATGTAGGCCTACAGCGATAAGGAAATTGTAATAATAATAATGATTGTCTGGCCTACGTTTCTATGACGTGTTTTATGTTTTTGGACCGTAAGTTAAATTGTATTTCTATTGTTACATGAACTAAAAGTTAACATTTCTTCAGGAAATTCATCTAGTGTGCTTGAAACAGGATAACCATGTCACTGTATCCATCTCTAGAAGACATGAAGGTGGATAAGTTCATGCAGGTTAGATAGATATAATTAATAGATAATTAGACACTATTAATTAATTAAAATGTATCTAACAATCCAAAATGTAACATTTCTTTAGGCACAGAACACCCCCACTGCAAACCCATTAAAGGCTTTACCTCTTCCCGAACCTTCCAGATGCCAGAATGAGCCTTACTATGATTCAAAATCTGAAGAGATAGGTAAGAATCACATACTGTGCTGTATGTGTGATTACGTAATATATGACAGAAAAGAGGCTTAGACCCTAAAGCTGAGCTTCAAAGGGTACCATGGGTACTTCAAAAGAGGCTTTAGAATATATAGTCACACTTTAGTTTGGGGACCAATTCTCACTATAAATTGTGACTTTTGCCTCAAACTCCTAATTTTCTGCTTATTAACAGTAAAGTTGTTCTTAAGTTTAGGTATGGGAATACTTTAGGTATGCATGCTAATAAGCAAATAGTTAAAACTGTTCTCTAAACTAAAGTGTTACTGAATATATAGGGTTCGTACAGTCTTGAACAATCAGGAAATATTATGAAAATTTCAAAACTGAAGTTTTCAGGCTTGGAAAACTCATGGAAACAAATAAATTTTAGTTATCCAATTTTTCTCACTTGCATCCATGTAGCTTAGACCAATTTTTAAATGTTGTCTCTCTCTCTCTCTTTAGCTACTTCTAGCAGGTTGTACCCTGAGCTGAATGAGTTTATGGGTCTAAATCTCAGTGCAGATGCTCAACAAACTCTTTCCTCTTTAGTTCCTGACCAGACCAGTGGGGTGAGTGTGTTTGTGTCTGAGAACTGCTCATCAGCTTATACACATTTTAAAAATAACACACAAAAACATTTTTGCATGTATTTTTTAAAAAAGTACTTACTACAGAAATGTACTTTTTTGCAAAAAAAAAAATGAAAATAATCCATGACTAAAAAAGATAAAAGGCAAAAATCCACAGGAAACTACAAAACATCACAGCTTAAAGGGATAGTTCACACTAAAATTCTGCTATTAATTACTCATCCTCATGTCGTTTCAAACCCGTAAGATCTTCGTTCATCTTGGAACACTATTCCGAGTTGTGACACCACTGATGTCACATGGACTATTTTAACAATGTCCTTTTTTACCTTTCTTGGCCTTGAATATGTCAGTTGCGTTACTGTCTATGCAGGGTTAGAAAGCTCTTGGATTTAATCAGAAATACCTTAATTTGTGTTTTGCAGATGAACAAAGGTCTTACGGGTTTGGAGCGACATGAGGGCATGTAATTAAAGACAATGTGTTTTGGGGGGTGAACTATCCCTTTAATTTGATAATAAAATATAGGCAGTGTTAAGATAAGAACTGACAAAAATCTGAATGAAACCGAGGGCGTATATTCACAAAAGAAAACGAGGAACGAAACTAGGATTCAGGTGAGCATGATCTGTAAACAAGGAAACAAGCAACAGGAAACGAACTGGGTCAGAGATCGCAGATTCTACCTGACCTAAAAAGCCTTGGCATTCATTTAATATTCCTCTGGTTATAGAGCTTTTTATAACGCAGACTTGTTTGCATGTAAGACTTGTTGCCTTCCATTGTCAGTTGCGCTCATTCCTCTTGCGTGTCCTAATCTGGCAACCTGCATGAGCATCAGGTCTGAAGTGGGACAAACGACTCTCTCCAAAACACTCTCTCTTAATGTCAGCTTGATTGCAGTCACTTTAAATAATAAAATTTGTCTTGAATAAAACCAATTAATTGATGTTACTGCATGAAGTATATTTTGGGTAATTTGACAAAATATTTTTTGCAGTATAGTAATTATATATTCCCCAATGCTTTTTAGGCTCGTAGTGTCTGCATACCTAGAATGAGCTGGGAGGCAGCCCCCATAACAGGAAGTGACCTGGGGGTGAAGAGGGCAGAGATTCGACAGGGTGTACGGGAGGTGGTGCTTTGCAAAGACATGGATGGGAAGATTGGCCTCCGCCTCAAAGTCATAGATAATGTATTTCTTTAATGATATGAATCATTTGAATTAATGTAATTTATTAATCTAGATTAAGATAAAAACAGCAGTGGTCCAACAAGAGATAATCTATTGCAACATGGCAATAGTCTGCACTTTTTAGGTGAAAAATATATAAAACATTTAGATATTTTATGTTTTAATTAATTCTGTGTATCAGTATTCTATGTTTTAATTAATGACATCCACATTCACATCATAGCATTACACCCCAATAGTATAATGGTAATCTCTGATTAACATTTCCAAATGTGTGTTTCAGAGCGTGTTTGTGCAATTAGTGCAGGCTAACACTCCTGCAGCACTGGCAGGGCTGCGGTTTGGTGATCAGATTCTGCAGATCAATGGCAAATCATGTGCTGGCTGGAGTAGTGATAATGCACATAAGGAGCTTAAGAATCCCAGCCCAGAGAAGATCACTTTGGCTGTGCGAGACAGGTACACACACACAGATGACATGGAGCATTTGTGCAGGTTTGAAATACTCTGCAGTCTGCACAATGATGTTACTCTGCATGTTCCAATGACTCTGCACAATGATGTTTCATTTATGAAGATCGGATTGTCATGAATTATTCATGAAGAGATCAGACACAGGAGGGTGTATGTCGTTTTAGCCTTACAACTGTACAGCAGTGCAAACTACTGATGTAAACCATTGTTGATACTAAAAAGTATGGCTATCAGAGACATTCATTAGAGTTGGCAAAAGTTTTTTTTTTAATTTGTCAAATTGTATAAGCCAATTCATTTTTTGGACAAGGCCCGGATTTTAGCAACAGGAAGTAACAGGAGAGAGGTGAATGAGAAAAGACCTTGAGTCGGAATTCAAGTTCAGGTCAGTGAGTATACACAGAGCACCGCTACACGATACATGAAAGTACTGCAGGCTATGGCTCTGATAGCCCAACTACCGGAGGAGCAGGGGAGAAGTCGTGTGTTCTCTGGTGTTGGTCACTTAGATATGTAAAACTATATTTAGGCAGAGCAGTACTTGGTTATTGATACGATAGATTGATAAAGAAAAATGCATGAATGAGAAAATAAAAGGTATTAAAAGGTGACCTATTCTGTGCCTTTTTGCAAGATGTAAAATAAGTCTCTGATGTCCCCAGAGTGTGTATGTGAAGTTTTAGCTCAAAATACCCCACAGATACATTTTTATATCTTGTTGAAATGGGCACTTTAAGGGTATGAGCCAAAATGTGCCGTTTTTGTGTTTGTCTCTTTAAATGCAAATGAGCTGGTGCTCCCGCCTCCCTTTTCAGATGAGGGCGGAGGTTCAAGAGCTCATGCTCCGGCATACCGGCAACAACAAAACAGGACAATATCACGCAATCTGACTGTACTGTGCATAGTAAATGCGCGTTTATAAATTACACAGACCGGGGTTTATGGAGCGATAAAAATTAAATTCAAGTTTATTTGTATAGCGCTTTTTTACGATACAAATCGTTGCAAAGGAACTTTACAGAAAATTAAGCTTCTACAATATTTAGTAGTAGCTTATCAGTGGTGACTGTCAGTTTATGTACATATGGCAGAAATGCACGGAAAAATCAATTAAAGATGTAATCAAACAGACGATGAACACTATTGACAGCAATTATTATATGATGCAATCAAACTTATAGCAAAGTTTGGTAGTTCTGTATGTTGTTTCAGGGTTGGCATCATCTGAGGTCCTCTGAGGGGTTGGCATCTCTTCTCCGGTGTTCTGGATCCAGACTGAAGCTTGTGTAAATCCTAGTTAGGCAAAAACAGAGAAACAAATAGAGACATAATTAGCGTAGCTGCTGTTCCAACCAAGCAAAATTGATTTGTTTAACCCAAGCTAAAGAATAAATTTTCTTGACCTGTAAGGACTCTAGCTGCTGCATTTTGGACTACATGTAGCTTGTTTATTGAAGATGTAGGACAACCACCTAGCAGTGCATTACAATAGTCCAGTCTAGAGGTCATGAATGCATAAACTAGCTTTTCTGCATCAGAAACAGGTAACATGTTTCGTAGCTTGGCAATGTTTCGAAGATGGAAGAATGCAGTTTTTGTAACATGGGAAATATGATTTTCTAAAGAAAAGTTGCTGTCTAATATAACACCTAGATATTTGACTAGAGGAAGTAACAGTACATCTGTCTAGCTGCAAATTGTAATCCAAGAGATTCTGTGTACTGTTTTTTTTTTTTGGTCCAATAAATAATATCTCTGTCTTATTCGAATTTAATAGGAGAAAATGATTGAACTGTGTTCAAACACCTTATAAAAGTGATTTTTGCGTAATCGGTCACCTTTAAGCAAGATAGGCAATGAAAAACAACTCAGTGCGGTACTTGCGCACACACACACACACACAAAGCACATGCCCTGGAAGTTTCCCATAGCACAGGTGTTAAGAATATCTTCGCTCTTTATCTTTCGATGCCGTCCAACTATTCTCAGTCCTTGCATTGGCCCATGGAAAGAATTATGAACATGAAGCCAATTGTCTGTTCACAAACTTCTTCAAAGTTTATTATTACTTCAACAGATTATATAGTCACATCGTAAGGGGTGGTGCAGTGATTCATCCAATGAGAGATGGATTACATGTGTTGTAAATGAGCCAAAAATATGTGTGTTATAATATAAATATAGGATCTGGACATATAAGGAATACTTCTGCCCAAGGTCGCTGCTGGCCAACTGGGTGCCCTAAGCAGAATAGTATTGTTGTGCCCCCTCCCTCAAAAAAAACAACAACATACTATAAGGGGTCAAAATAGAACATTAATCAAATATAAAAGTACATTTAGTCATTTAGCATACGCTTTTATCCAAAGCGACTTACAAATGAGGACAATGGAAGCAATCAAAATAAACAAAAGAGCAATGATATACAAGGACTATAACAAGTCTCAGTTAGCTTAACGCAGTACACGTAGCAAGGGTTTTTTAAAATAATATAATAAATAAAAAGAAAACTGATAGAATGGAAAAAGAATAGAGCAAGCTAGTGTTACAGATCTTTTTGCTTTTGTTAATTGTATAATAATTGAAAAGAAAACCGATAAAATACAAAAAAAGAATAGAAAGCAAGTTTTTTTTTTTTTAAAGAAATAAATACCTTTGGAATTAGTAACATTCATTCAGTGTGAGATTTTTTTTTAAATATATATCATTCCAGTTTAGCTACACAGATGGGCCAGTGCATCATATAAGACGAAGAAGTGCAGGTCTGGTTCACAGTTTTGTCCTCCACTCAAATACAGATAATAGTTTTATGTTCTATATATGAAAATAAACAAATGATCAGTTTCAGTTTGTTTTGAGAGAGTGGCTTGATATTGACCTACTCTTGCACTCATGGTTACTGAAATCACATTATGTTTTCTTATGTATAGATCCAGTGGAATACATTATGGTTGTTGAAGTGAATGCATCCGAAACGGCAGCGATCAGCAAAATCAGATCTTCTGTTAACTCTGTCATACTTCCATTTCAAATGGACAATGGTGTTGAAATAACAGCTTTCAACATTTCAACAGGTGAGACTGTCAAAGCATCATCATTCATTAGCTAAATATCCTTCTGATGTCTGTAAATGTACAATCAACAAGTAGTGACACTACTAAAGTTATAAAAAAACAGAACATAACTACTGATATCTACTCTGTCAATTATTCCACTCTTCCTCTGCTGTTTTTCAGTGTGTTCTTTGAATGAAACACAGTATCAGTGTAAATGTGAGGGTCTGTTTGTTTGGCCGAATGACACGTGTCACTCATACCAGGCCTGTGATGACACCACTGATGGTTCATGTACATGTATCAATGGCCTTCCAATTGACGGACAGTTCTGCCAAGGTGAAACAAATGCAAAGTTGTGCAATAACAATATTTCCTATTTATAGTAGCCTGGCTATTATAAATTGGAAACATTTTTAACATTATAAAAATATAGGCTAATTGTTAAGAATATTTTAGCTCTTTATCTTTCGATGCCGTTCGACTGTTCTCAGTCCTTGCATGGGCCCATGGAAAGAATTATGAACATGAAGCCAATTGTCTGTTCACAAACTTCTTCAAAGTTTATTATTACTTCAACAGATTATATAGTCACATCGTAAGGGGTGGTGCAGTGATTCATCCAATGAGAGATGGATTACATGTGTTGTAAATGAGCCAAAAATATGTGTGTTATAATATAAATATAGGATCTGGACATATAAGGAATACTTCTGCCCAACGTCGCTGCTGGCCAACTGGGTGCCCTAAGCAGAATAGTATTGTTGTGCCCCCTCCCTCAAAAAAAACAACAACATACTATAAGGGGTCAAAATAGAACATTAATCAAATATAAAAGTACATTTAGTCATTTAGCATACGCTTTTATCCAAAGCGACTTACAAATGAGGACAATGGAAGCAATCAAAATAAACAAAAGAGCAATGATATACAAGGACTATAACAAGTCTCAGTTAGCTTAACGCAGTACACGTAGCAAGGGTTTTTTAAAATAATATAATAAATAAAAAGAAAACTGATAGAATGGAAAAAGAATAGAGCAAGCTAGTGTTACAGATCTTTTTGCTTTTGTTAATTGTATAATAATTGAAAAGAAAACCGATAAAATACAAAAAAAGAATAGAAAGCAAGTTTTTTTTTTTTAAAGAAAACAAGCAGCAAATGAATTGAGTGCAAGTCTAAAAGGGATGTGTTTTTTTTAAAGAATAGAATTAGAATAGAGAGTGCTAGAGTTAGAGGGTCAAATAAAGATGGAAGAGATGTGGACTCAGCTGCTCTGATTGAGTTGGGCAGGTCATTCCACCAGGAGGGATCATTTAATTTAAAAGTCCGTAAAAGTGATTTTGTGCTTCTTTGGGATGGCCCAATAAAGCGACGTTCACTTGCAGAACGCAAGCTTCTTGAGGGCACATAAGTCTGAAGTAATGAATTTAAGTAAAGCAGTGCAGAGCCAGTGGTGGTTTTGTAGGCAAACATCAATGCCTTGAATTTTATGCGAGCAGCTATTAGTAGCCAGTGCAAATTGATAAACAGAGGTGTGACGTGCATTCTTTTTGACTCATTAAAAATGTATCTTGCTGCCGCGTTCTGGATTAATTGAAAAGGTTTGATAGAACTGGCTGGAAGACCTGCCAAGAGAGCATTGCAATAGTACAGCCTGGACAGAACAAGAGCTTGAACAAGGAGTTGTGAAGCATGTTCCGAAAGAAAGGGCCTGATCTTCTTGATGTTGAATAAAGCAAATCTGCAGGACTGGACAGTTTTAGCAATGTGGTCTGAGAAAGTAAGCTGATCATCAATCATAACTCCAAGGTTTCGGGCTGTTTTTGAAGGAGTTATGGTTGATGTGCCTAACTGGATGGTGAAATTGTCATGAAATGATGGGTTTGCTGGAACCACAAGCAGTTCTGTCTTGGCAAGGTTGAGTTGAAGGTGGTGGTCCTTCATCCAGCAAGAAATGTCTTTTAGACAAGCTGAGATGCGAGCAGCTATCGTCGGATCATCAGGATGGAATGAGAGGGTAGAGTTGAGTGTTCTCAGCATAGCAGTGGTATGAAAAGCCATGTTTCTGAATGACAGGAACCTAGTGATGCCATGTAGACAGAGAAGAGAAGTGGTCCAAGAACTGAGCCCCGAGGCCCCCCAATAGTTGGATGTTGCAACTTGGACACCTCACCTCTTCAAGATACTTTGAAGGACCTATCTGATAGGTAAGACTCAAACCACTGGAGTGCGGTTCCTGAGATGCCCTTTGCCAATAGGGTTGACAGGAGGATCTGGTGGTTAACAGTGTCAAAAGCAGTGGACAGATCCAGCAAGATAAGTATTGAAGATTTGGAATCCGCTCTTGCCAGCTTTAAGGCTTCAACAACTGAGAGCAAGGCAGTCTCGGTTGAATGTCCACTTCTGAAACCAGACTGGTTGCTGTCAAGGAGGTTGTTCTGTGTGAGAAAGGCAGAGACTTGGTTGAACACAGCTCGTTCAAGTGTTTTTGCAATGAAAGGAAGAAGGGAAAACGGTCTGTAGTTCTCTAAAAGAGATGGGTTAGGTAAGATGTGCTTGACAGATTGTGGTGTGGAACATCTCATTAGAAGTGAGCTCCGTGCATGAACTGTGTTCCGATTGACATGGTCCCTATACAGTGTGCATTGCTCCCTACTCCCTGAGCAGGGGAAATCTGTGGAAGTTTACTTCACTTTGGAATATTCATTTTCAGATTTGCGCTGCGCCGCTGCCTGCAGCGTCTTCACACACAAATGAAACTTACTAGAGAAGCATGAAGTGGGACATAATATACCTCTGTAAATAAATACAATTTAAATTCATGTCTCGCACACTTAAATGCCCTTTGTATGGAACATATATGCTCCCTTCAAACTGGAATCATGGCGGAATATCCGGTAATGTACACTTCGCAGGGCACTTACAGTCAAATATAACAAACGTATGAAGCAATAAGAGAAACACACAAAATGTGCAGAGCGGGGGTACGCGAGGACTGGAAATGATAACCGCTGTTCTAGACATGCCAAAAATTTGAGGCTACATCACACCAGCTCTTCTTCTTGGTTTTCTCTGACGCACTAACTCTGCAACAGCTCTTCTTCTTCATCGTCTCGTCTCATGCGCTCACTCAACCAAGCGTTCTAACCACGACCTCGTCCCTCC
>NW_015505956.1:56835-58980 GCF_001515645.1 Sinocyclocheilus grahami
CACGATATTGTTATCGTGGGCACTTCTAAATACCGTGAATAATTATATATTACAAATAAAAATATATTACTTTTCCCATCAGCTGGTCAAAATGCACAACACTGCTGTATGCTGCGTGAAAGACGCGTGGTAAGCAAGTGCGGACGAGAAGCACATGGCGGAACATGTGAGACGCTCTGGATGAAAACGCACTTTCACTCTCTGACAGCAGATGGCGCTAAACTGCAGAAATAATAATAATTCATTTAAATGCTGCCGTTACCCCGAAAACCCTGTAAACAAAGCAGCTGCACTACTTTCTGTTTCTGAATCATGTTTAAATGATTTAAACAGCCATTCAGATTTGTGTATTTGCTATGATGTTCATCACCGCGCCAAATACTTAAATATTTAGACTTAATAGGCTATTTATTTTCAAACTTTTTTTACATTTTAATCTGGACTACAACATGCCCTAGATATTGTTTGAAAGTGTTTTGATTCTTTATTGATCGGTCACACTTTACATTAGGGCTTCATTAGTTAACATTATTGAATTCATTAGTTAACATAAACTGCCAATGAAAAATTCTTCTGAACATTCATTAATCTTAGGAATTCCAATATTTAATAACCGGTTGTTAAAATCGAAAGTTGCAACCGTGTAATTTAATGAGCTAACATGAACTAAGACTTGTATTTTTTTTAAACAAAGATTAATAACTTCTGTAGCAAATGTAGCTATTGCTCATTGTGAATGTTAATGCATTAACTAAGGTTTACTAATGCGGTCTTATTGTAAAGTGATACCAATAGCAGAGAAGAAAAAAGGAGTGACTGAGACACATTAAGGTCAGTAGGATTTTTGGATTTACGCCACAGTTTCAGCAGCCCTGAACTTAGAACGATGTTCGCGGAGAACATCAGGTAAGTAAATAAATTGTAATTCAAAAATTACAATTGTAGCTCTAGACAGTTAACTATGGCTATGCTTTTATTAATACCATTGTCTGATTGATTTTATGTTCTCAAGCATTCACAAATCTCGCAAAAAAAAAAAATTAAGCAGTTTTACTACAATAAAATCATGGTTAATTTTGGTAAGGGTTGTGGTGTCCACATGTTTTTGTTGAAGAAATTAAAGAGGCTGTAGCATTTCTATCGCAAAAAGGTGGCCAAAATAAAAAAATTAAGTGGATATTTGAATTAAATGTTTGGTCAATATTAAACAAGGATTTGAGCCTTTGGTGCCCTTTGCAGGCATTTGTAATGCGAATTGTTTATTTTGTATTACTTTATGTATTTTAACAGTGTTATACAATGAAACGTCTCAGGTTACGTATGTAACCATGGTTCCCCGAGTAGGGAACGAGACACTGCGTCCTCTAGGGGTTGCTATGGGGAACGCCTCGTTGTGACCCATGTCTGAAGCATACATTGAAAAAACACCAACAACACCCCCAAAAAAACTTACCTGTTAGGGCCAGAACTCCTGGGCCCGGGGTAGAGCTCAAGGCTTGGAATGCTGAAGGAACTGTCTCAACAGACCCCTAGTAGCAACACCCTGTTAAACTAGGTATCCAGAGGATACATGGGTGGAGTGCCCAAGGCGGAACCGGGGTTTTAAACCACTCCGAAAGAGCACGAAGCTGCTCTGCATTGCGTTCTTTTCTAGAATCCTGTATGGTAAGAGCTGAGTACTAGCGTGCGAACTTACCACAGTGTGGATTTTAGAAAGTGTACAAAGACTTCACGTGCACACTTACCATAACATGGATTTTAAAAAATAAATAAAAACATTCTAAGGGGTTCTCGTGGCACTCTGAAAGAGCAGCCCATAGATGGAAATGGTGCATCCCAAAACGCTATGTTTGAGAAGTCATCAACTCGATCTAAGGCTTATAATGCTGGAGTGGCTAGCAGTAAATCTGTAGCTGAGGGAGCAAACATCCAGTTCTCAATCGAGAGAGAGCTCGACCTACAGCATGTTCCAATGGTGGAACAGCTAGCAGTTACTTAGCTGAGGGAGCAACACCCCTAGTTCTCAAACAAAAGGAGGCTCGACCTGCTGCATGTTCCAATGCTGGAACGGCTAGCAGTAGTTTACCATAGCTGAGGGAGCACAAACCCATCTCTCAATGAGAGGGGGCTCGACCTACAGCGCGA
>NW_015505956.1:59296-75184 GCF_001515645.1 Sinocyclocheilus grahami
AGGAATCCAACTCCTCAGAGAGAATTAAACGCTCGAAAGAAAGCACCATGCTCACAATAACCCTCAATGGTGAGGGGAGCGACGCTTCCAGAGTGTGTAGACAGAGACACACTAGTTGAGTGGAGCCCAAGGTTCCGGGGTCTAAACCAACTCGGAGAAAGGGAACGAGATTAATAACGCGTAACCCTTACCATACATGATTTCAGAAAAGTGGGCAAAGCATAACGTGTGCACTTACCATAGGATGGATTTAAGAGTTTTCCAAGCATCTGCTCACAGATACCCGGTAGTACTGGGCCAAACGGGAGAGGCAAGCTCAAATACAACCCTCTAAGGTGAGGGGAGCACTGCCTGAGACAGCATTACACAAGAAGGTTCTCGCAAATGCCACCTATACTTCCCGCTCAATGCCTCCGCAAGAGGGGGATATCCTGGTGATCGGGAGGCCCCTCAGGGCGACCCAGATACGGTAAACCAGACAGGGCAGCCTGAAAGCATAAGCCCAGCCCGGACGTCCAGGAAATTTTTGCAGTGCCGTGCCGGGGGCCTGATGATCAAGAAGGCTCCCGCAGAGAAGCCTGTGACCTGGCCGCATGATCCAGGAAGTATGACGCCAAAACCCGGCTTATCGTACTGTCTGGACATATATCGACGAGTGAAATAAACACTGCAAGTCGAGCACCCGGAGGGAAATGAGTAGATACTGAGATATCACTCTGATCTGGACGAAAGCGCTGACGCATTGTCTGGATCACATCCCTTAGGTCTTGCCTACCTCACTTTGACCCGAGATTCTTCTTACCCCTACCCGAAGGAGGGGGAGGAGCGCGAGTCGCGACACTAGCCTTCTGTGCTCGTCTCTGATCCTCAAACCGAGACGGGCCAAGACCCCTGGGTTGTTCGGGCTTTGACCTGAACCTTCGTGGAATTAAGGATTTGAAGGCCGCTGAGCGCACCTTCGCCTCCCTGAAGTTCTCGACCACAGTCTCAACGGAGGTACCAAAAAGTTCAGAGGGCGAAACCGGGGCATCGAGAAGAAAGCCCCTTTCTTTCCTCCCGATGTCTGCCAGGTTCACCCACAGATGCCTCTTCATCACTACCATAGCCGCCATGAATCTGCCCATAGCAGAGGCGGCCTGCTTAGTAGCACGGAGAGCGAGATCCGTGGTGCGGCGCAACTCTGCTACCTCATCAGGAGAATGGCTCTCGCCTTTATCTGTCTTTCAGCAGGTCAGCCTGGTATGCCTGGAGCACCGCCAACGTGTGCAACGAAGCGACAGCCTGACCTGCTGCTGCGTATGCCCTGCCATTCAAGCGAGATGTAATCTGAAGGGGCTTGGATGGCAAGGAGGGAGTTTTGAGAGAAGATACCTCACCCATAGAGAGATAGCTAGCTAGCGTCTCTTCTACGGGGGGCGTCCTCGCGTAGCTGTTTTCGCGCATTGCCTCGATGTTGGCATAGCTGGTATGCTGGAACCAATGGATGCGTGAGGAAAACGGCCTTTTCCATTTCTTCGCGATCTCAGTATGGAGATCAGGAAGGAAAAGAAGGCTCACCTGAGCTGGAGGACTATGGCCAGAAAGATAACGTTCATCGAGGCGACGTCACTTCCTTAGTCCGCTTCCTACGCAGGACAGGAGGATTGGGAAGGCTCGGCCTCAGCTTCTTTGCCCTCCTCAGACATTTCCTGCTCTTCCTGGGCTGAACCCAGCAGAGCACTGGCCCCTGGATCAGAAGATGTTAAAGAAATAACATCATCCTCCAGCGGCTCATTCTCATCCACAGTCGACGAGCGCGAGAGGGAAAGCCCCACTTTAAACTCATCGGCCAGGTCCACCTGCGATCCCCACAAGCTCATTCTCCTCCGTGCCTCAGCAGCAGCGGATCCTGAACTGTGGGAAGCAGATGGCTGCCCCGCTTTACTCGAAAAAAGAGACAAACAAGAACGGAGCTTTTTCATTGAAAAACGCTCGCAGTGCACGCAGATTGCCCCCTCGAGGACATTGTGTGCGTGCTCTTCGCCCAAACAAACAACGCATAGATCATGTGTGTCATCGGGTGTCAAATAGCAATGACACGGATGCACACATCTTCTAAACGCTTTGCTAGTGCTTTCCATAATGAATGATTAGAGATCGCTCTTACCACGGAAATGCACGCTTCAAACAAAACAGTCGGTGAGGAGGATGTGTTCTCCCGGTGCCTATTTATACTATAGTCGCACTGGTAGCAATGACACGGATGCACACATCTTCTAAACGCTTTGCTAGTGCTTTCCATAATGAATGATTAGAGATCGCTCTTACCACGGAAATGCACGCTTCAAACAAAACAGTCGGTGAGGAGGATGTGTTCTCCCGGTGCCTATTTATACTATAGTCGCACTGGTAGTGACGTCATGGCTGTCACGGGCCAACATGTTGTGGGTGTTTTTTTCAATGTATGCTTCAGACACGGGTCATGATGAGGCATTCCCCATAGCGACCCTTAGAGGACGCAGTTCGAAGTTCCCATGAAAGGGAACCATGTTTAAACCATATAGCCTATTGCCTCATAGTTTTTATATAATACATTTTAAGGCATGGAATCTAGAATATTAAGTCAGATGCGTTGGTGGTGGTGGTGAAATTATTACCGACATTAAAACACGTCAACAGTCAAAAAAGTTTCACAGGGTTATGAACGTAGTTACCCGAAGTGATGCACGGGCTTCATCTCGGGCTTTTTTTATTTGACTTTTCTCTGCGCCAGACTGCGCTGATGTCTTTTCCCTTATGATGATCATTTGTATTCAGCCGCATACATGAGGGGAGAGCGAGCGCGGGTGCAGATGCGGGAATGGCGCGTCACATGTGCTTACTGCGTTCATCTTAAAATGCATTTTTTGTATTTAATATATATATATATATATATATATATGTATGTATGTATGTATTTTCATGTTTAGATTTTTATTTGTGTATGTATGTTAATATTAATATAAAATGCACAGATTTACATTATTATAATTTTTTTTGAGCAACTGGGATTGTGCCCCCCTGGGATTTGGTGCCCTACGCAAACTGCGTAAGGGAGCGGTGGTACTGCTTCTGGCAGAGGGACACTTCAACCTTCAGCAAAGGACAGACCAAACCCAGTAACCTGGTTCTGAAGAGGGCCCCCACCATTTGAACCCTAAGTATCATATGTGCATGCAGGTAAGACTACCGAGAGTAGAGAGAGAGAACACAGAAGGAAGGAGGGAAAAGCAGAAGGGGAGAGAAAGGGAGGGTAAGAGCGAGCACAGACAGGCAAACTCATAAAAATATTCTGGCAGTCCATCAACATTTTTCTAATTCCACTTAAACTCAGCACATTTAACAGTTCTAGTCATCAAGGCACTTACAAGCATATTGGGCTTCAATGTTTGCTCAAACTGATAAAGAGCCTGCCGGAATCAAGGAAAGATTAAGGGAGCAACTTAGTTTAGCAGAAAAAGGAGAATGTGAGAGACCGATTAAATCATCCTGATCCTGACCTCATTCTGATACAGCATGGAATGAAGAGATTACGATGTGGTTTAGATTTATCAAAAGATTTGTTTTGTCTATTTGTATAACATTACTGATAATGTTGTTGTTTTAGCTGACTCGAGTTACTGCATAGGTCTATAGTAGTGATATAGACTGTAAAAGATCATTTGTTAGATTATCTTGACTCTTCCATGGGATACATTACTATCACAGGCTAAAACTAAAAGGTTAGCAACAAATTAGATGAGATGAAAAAATTGGACCACATCTAAGGCCTCCTGACATTAAAAGCCTGATAGCAGTAGTAAGTCCTCAACACAGCAGAAGTCCAGGTGACATTAGGGGTTAGTTCTTAGAAGGTAAATGTTTGATAAAGGTCGATTGATGCTGATTGATAAAGGCTTACTGAGTATGTCTATGCTTAGTAATTAGGCAAGGGAAGTAGCGAATACTCTGTATGATTTTTGTCTTGGTTCACAATTTGGTAAAATTAAGCCACCAGTTGAATTTGCTCATCCTCCTTGTTGGTCCCCCTAGGGGACTCTTCTGCCCCTGCCAGGGTTAGAGGCACACCTGGTGTGAACTCAGGATGTTCCTCCTTTCAACAACGTTAAGGGAACACCGAAGCCATGTATCTCGCTCTGTCACTCGAACAGTCCAGATTAGCGGAGTAAACCATCCTTGATATCAGAATAACTACTTCTACCTGTGAAAGAAGATCTTAAAATGCTTTTGTTAGAGACAGCACATGTTTACTCATCACCCAGTCGATCCTTACTGCAGTGACCTGTGAAGACTAAATTCATGTGGACTGAGGGCTGTCCATTTTCCACCAGTAGATTGACTGGGCTGGAATCCATATCATTCCAATTTCAGTCAATATCATTTATAATTTCATTTTCATTTTCCCCCTGTATACCACGCCTAGGTGGTGTATACTAAATTTCAATTCAGCTCAATTATTTATTTGTTGCTTAAAGGTGTCTGACTATTCATCAAATAATTTCTTAAACATGACCTTTTATTCAGGTTTTTCACCCATTAATATCAATTTTTCTGGGAAACACTCAGCCCACCTTTAACGTGTTAACAAGCACAATGTGTTTCATACATTTGACACAGAATCAGTTTGATGAAGTCCATCATGTCATCCTGAAAGGGAAAAAGTGAAGTGTGGGGTGGACAGGGCAAGCCTTCTTGCTCTGCCTTCCCATGTTTTACCCTGCGCAGGTGTGGCACTTTTTCTTTCTGCCACAAAAATATCCCAGGCCAGGATAATTAGCCAAATTAATCCACAGCCATTATTTTCTCTGGCATAATCTACCTTTTGTGCCCGCTTAGAAAATTTGGAAACAGCTGTTCATGGCAGTTTGTCTGCCTTGGCCACACTCCCACACCCACCTCTGATTACCTCGTTGACTGGGAGGGATACAACCCAGAGAAGTGCTCCTAGAGGGCTCGGACAACATTCAGGATCCGGCCCTGCTATCCTTCTTCAAAGATAACCACCCAACTAAACCAGCACTGTGTGGCTGGGGCTGGCCCTGACTTTAGACACATTGGTCCACAGGAGCAGCCAGTGGAGAGATATACGGTCACACCCACACCTTACTCTCTTTCCCTCAACACACACCACTTACAGTCTTCAGAATTCTAATCATCACCACCTATTTCCAATCACCTGACATTTAAGAAACTATTTAAACCCGACTCCCTCACTCAGTCAGCGTGAGATCTCATCTATACCTAAACATACAGAATCTACTGTATCATTGGATATTGTGTTTGTATAATCTTATCTGCCAATAAACACTGTTGAGTTCACTCTGTCCATCTCTCGGTGTCAGGTGGTTTTGAAATAACAATACATATATGGTAATGGATGCGAGGATGCAATAATCGTCTGGAAAGGACCCCCAGGCAACATTTGTTTTGTCTTCATTTTAGGAAAGAAAATACAAAAAAGAAAAAAATGTTGCCTGGTATACTATTATGGGCATATTCATTATGCAATTACAAATCAGCATTGAAAATACTATTTCTGTTTGCAGGCCATTGGAACGAACTGTTACTCTTCACAAGGACATGAACGGGCAGCTCGGCTTTCTTTTTAAAAAGGGTCGAATCACTTCAATAGTAAAAGACAGCTCAGCTGCACGTAATGGCCTCCTTACTGATCATCAGATCTGTGAGATCAATGGTCAGAATATAATTGGACTGAAGGTAAATTACATCAGTATTTTGCATTTGTTGGTTTTCCTTCTTTCTTTTTGCTCTGTCTCTCTCTCTTAATTAACAATATGGCCCTTTAAAGCACAAGCAGGTGACTCATAAAAGATTTTATTTCAATTTAAGCTACTGTATTTTCATCTCTTTTATTAGGACTCCCAAATCACAGACATCCTTAATTCCAGCGGAGGTGTTGTCACGGTAACTGTGATGCCAGAGGTTATTTTTGAACACGTGATGAAAAGGTATGGAAAATAAACTATGGGTGGACAAAACCCAATGCCAATCAACAGTCTATTCATGTAACTTTACCAAAAGTATCTTATTTTTCCTTCTTTTATTGCCTCTCACAAAAGTGTTCTTAACATCCTCTGTCTTACTGCAGGATGTCCAGCAGTATTGTAAAGTCACTAATGGATCATTCTATTCCTGAGGTGTGAGATCGTTCGGATCAAACTGCACAGCTGAGGATGATTTGGCCACAGCTTGGAGAGCTGGCATTTTGTCTGGAGCACAAGTTCAGTTGTTCTGTAATCATTTACTTAACTTTGTTTTAAACCCATATGCCTTTCTGATGCATCACACAAAAGAAAGTTAGGCCATATGCAGAATGTTCACGCTGCTCTTTTCCTTAAACTGAAAGTAGGGTTGGATGCTTTTGAACTTAAAAAAATACAGAAAACCATGAAAGTAAAGTAATTAATACAACTTATTGTGCTATATTCTAACTCGTATGAAGCCAAATGTAGTGTGGAACTCATCGAAATTAAAGTCATTATGCACTGATAATAAAATTCACAAAGCTTCTCCTCTGCCATAGCTGTCAAATGGCATTCACACTTTTGCATATTAAAACTGGTTCATCACGATCAATCATGACACGCAATGACCAATGTTGTTTGGCATCATTAATGTGTGTGACGTGTCTTCACACTTCATAATTTTATATACATAAACACAAATAAAGAGCTGCAGTAGTGAAGATTTTCAGTAAATAACAATTTAAACATCAGTATGTTTATTGTATAACTTTAGAAGACTTACAGCACACAAGTCATATGGACTATTTTTATGACATAGTGCTTTTTTGACTTTAAGTACTCTGTCTTCATTCGTGTCCTCATATTATTCTGTAGTGTGAATATTCTGCTTAACATCTCCTTAGGTTTAGAATAAGGTTTGAAACAATATGAAGATGGGTAAATGTTGACAAATTTTTATTTTTGGGTGATGCCTTTAATTCTTATCCTTCATCTTTAGATAGTTTTTGTTAAGCCATAAGCTTATTTCAATGTCTCATCATCTCGCAAAAAAGCATTCTGAATTATTATCAACATACATTACAGCATGCTGATGCTGTAAATCAGTTATAATAATGTTGTTAAAATTACATTCTAAAAGCCATTAAAAACAAAACAAAAAACTATGCACTGTTGAAGATAGTTTTGTATAAAAAAAGGTACAGAATTCAGAGATTAATTATATGACAACTTTGTTTAAGAGCTGTAATTGCAGTACAGTTTTATGCCCCTGTATTCTTCTTGTTGTTTTTCTTCATATTGTTTATGTTTGTGTGGCCTGTGTGGTTTAGTATTTAAAACAGTAGTTTTCTTTCCTCAACAAATTTTTTTTTTTTCTTTTCTTAATGTCTCTGCAGACAGGACTACACCTGTTCGGCACATTGTTTTGCTATCTTGCTATACATGTTCAGCTAAAGACAGTGTCAGGCTGTGAATTATCACTGAAAAATCTATTATTTTCACTGGTTCCAAATTATAAAATTATACATTTTATTTTTAGCAACATATTTTTGTCTCCAAAAATGTAAAAAAAATAATAATAATTGTATAAGATAATTAGATTTATAAATTGCTATAGTAATTATGATAGTAATAGTAATTATACATTTTACTATTTTAATATAACTCCAACACAGCTATAAAGTCATACTTATGTAGCTAAACAGTGGCATACAGTCCAAAGCATTACTTATTTGTTGATACTTATACAATCTCTTAACTGTCTTTCATGAAACTTCTAGCAATCCTGACAAAATATAAATTAGCCAGCTAGATAATGTTGCCATGGTCATATATTTAAATTAGTTTTGGATGAATAAAAGAAAACTAATTTGTTTAAGTTTCCAAGGAATAAAATCACATGTACATGACCACTACTGGGCAAGTGGCATTTCCACAACTGACCCAATTGTTTCATCAGGCATTCATTACACTATGGGTCTTCAACCTTGCTCCTGGAGAGCAATCTTCTTGAAAATTACAGACCAAAAAAATTGTAGAATAAAGCATTATGCTTTCCTTTTTGTTGTAAATTAATCATACTGCTAAACTGCATAAATGTAAACCAATGATAGACCACACACTGTTGTATGTAGGCTACTGCATTAATAGAAGGCCAGTTAAACATAGATTTGTTGCAAGTATTCTTCAAATTATAATTTTAATAGTATTTTCGTTTCATATCCATGCGCACTAATTAGACTTATTAAACGTCTAATTCAAGCGATCATGCTGTCGTTGCCACATTCAACTTGTGTTTACACGGTGTTTCCAGTCGCTCTGCTGGTTTTGTTACTGGTTTTATCGGTTTGGCTTTTAGAAGAAGAATAGAAAATTTCCTGAATAAAAACGATAGAGTTTCGAGAGAAGAAGGTAAAAAGCAATACAAAACCAATAATTTACCGGTTATGTTGTCATTGCTTTGCTCTCTAACTGAATGCAATGTTATAATAGGCCTAGTTATTTAATAATAACTTTAACAGTGAAGCATGCATCTAACTCTGGGGGAAAAAGCTTAGTATAATAAAATCACCTAAATAAGTCTGTGAATGAATGAATGAAATATGTTAAGAATGAATAGTACACAAACACATTTCCAAAACTGTAAAAGGTTATTTAAAAATAAAGCATTCATGAATTTTACTGTATAAATAACATTTTACTGTCTTAAGTGCACTCATTTATTTAAGCCTATAAATTTAAATAATAATAATAGCTATTATTATTATTATTATTATTATTATTATTATACATTTAGGTTACATATGCATTTAGAAGAAGGTTTTATCCAAAACGACTTACAAAAGAGGAACAAATGACTCCAAAGTCAGTCACAATGCCAGGTTTATTATACAATAATAATCAAGTGCTAAGATTATCACAAATTAAACAAGATTTTGAAATCCGTGGGCACGATTTGTTAAACCGAGGGAACAGTTTAAGAATTCGTCAGTACAGTTTATAAACTGAGGGGACGGATTGCAAAACCATCGCCACGGATTGCTTTTTTTTCTCCTACAGGTGACTTCCCGGGCTCCGTAGAAAAATAATATGACTCAAGTAAGAGTAAAAAAAGTAGTTTGCTGAAAAAATACTCAAGTTACTGCGTTATAAAGTACTTTAGTATTATTTTTCTATTTTTACCCAAAATGAGACAATGTGAGCATTATGGAGCAGGGTTAACCCTAACCCTAACACTCATGTACTTTAATGTCTGTTTCACAAGTAAGACCCAGGAAATCCCTTATATGGACAAATGCATCAGATATCACTACAGCTGAATAACATGCAGATAGAGATGCTTTGACTGATGAAATGTGGAAGACAATAAACACTCAATTGCAATGCATTGCTAATTAACAGCTTGTATCACAGTAAAGATTTTTATAAATAATATTTTCTGTCTCACTGTGATAAGAAGCAACACGGAACCACAGAAGCTAACTGTTTCAAACACGACTGATGTTATATAGTGATTTTGGAGCAAAACATGATATTAGTCTCATAAATTATCATGTTTGATGCTATGTTAAGCAAACATACTACCTATCCCTGTTGCCAGGAGCAACTGTTTTATAACTAATTTTGAAAAGTACATTCACGTATAAGATTACGTGGTTGTTTTTAAGAAGGGCAAACGCAAAGAAGGGTAAGTGAGGGTTTAAAACAGTGTGAATTGAAATGTGCCAGTAAAAAATAATGTGGGGTATGGGTAAGGTTGGGCATCGTTTGAATTTTTATGATTCCGATTCTTGTCAATTCCTAATTTTGATTCCAATAAGGTAAAAATAATAATAATATAAAAAATCTTAGACATCATTCATGTTTATTCTAACTCTTACTGCAAAATATTTCCTTGTTAGCTGAATACTATGAATGAAAATCAACAGGCTAAAGAACACTTACAAGGATGTGTGTCCAGCAGAGAAGACAGCCTGTGAGTCTTCTTGATCTGAATAGTTAAAAATTACATTGAAAGTGTAGTTTGTAATAATAACAAAGGTGGACTCCAGGCACATTTTCGGTAGGACAAAAAAAGCATTTTATTTGACATTTTAACCCATACCTAGGCTTGGGAATCCAAAATCTATTCCAATTCTGGAATAGGATGCTTAAGGTCAGAAATCGTCTAGTTGTTATAAAATTAAAATTACATTCCTCTTATCAATTCCTTTGTGTGCATTTTAATATGACTTCAAACCATTCTAGCACAAGAAGACTTGTGCTCTGTTTTCTGTACTGCAAACATAGGGGCGTTTTATGTATTTTAATTGGATAAGAAATCTAATATACTGCTGGATGATAACCAATAATTTGTATTCTATAATATTTTTTATGTATTTTCCTAATGACAATTTTAGAATTGGTTACAAACACATAATAAAGCAGAATAGTTTCTATACTTTAATAAATGTTATGTCAATTAGCACTGGATTATTCATATACTATATTTATTACCTCGAAATGACCTGAAATTAATTTTTTTAGCTACAGCGATGGGATTCCTTTGTCCATATTAGGGATTTCCTGCATGTCATAAGTTATTACTTCAATGAGTCTGTTTTGGACTTTCTGCGCGAGAGCGCCCTCCGGCTTCGAGTATGAATGGAACATGCACTGCATGAGAGTGTTTAGCGCTCCGTAATGTTCACATTGTCTCATTTTGGATATGAATAAATTGTCCGGTCATTCATAGACTATCTTGTTTCTTCGCCCATGTGCTCACACATCCAAAGCATGCACACAGAAAAAGTGATTTTAAATGCATCTGATTGACAGATAAATCATGGTTGATCTATCAGCCAGATGTACGTAAAATGCATGCACTCTTATTTCAATGTTGTTGTTAATGTTGAGGTTATTTTAGCTTCGTACATTTAGTTTAACTGGACTGTTAAAGAGGGCGATTTTTACCATTCAACTGAACTATGTGCATGTATTTTAGACACTGTTCTTGCTCCATCCATGCAATTACTGCGTCCTTTTATCAACCGAGTTTCTATTTACTTATACTGCTGTGTAATATTGACGGTATGACCCATTTCAAGAGCTGACAAAATTATGATCAGAGCATAGCTCACATTCACTAAAATACCGAAACGCTAATGATGCTGATTCAAAACGACAACGCAGGTGATTGACAGTCAAAGCAAAGCTCGGTTTGAACGGCCCACCCCCGCAGCTGAACTGGAAGTTTTTATTGGTTTTGCACCCGAATCAGACCTGTCTGTTATTGGCTGAAGCGCATGGCTCCACCCCAGCAGTTTAAAAAGTGCCCGTCAAATGCCAGCTCACTGTTTCTCCATCGGCGCCTTCTTTGTCCAATTTTTATATTTTGCACTTTGTACTTTTGGTGAAAAATAAATGTAGCGAAGTTGAATACTTTAGTTTTATTCTACTCAAGTAAAAGTAAAAGTACCACATTTTAATTATACTCAAGAAAGTAGAAATGTAAAAATGTACTCAAGTACTGTAACGAAAGTATTACTACCAGGGCATTTGCATGGTACTCCAAGGTACTTCTGTTGTAGCTACTACTTAATTCATATCCATTATACCATGGCCTTTTTAAAATACTTTTTGACAATGTTTGTTAGTTACAAAGACATTATTAATAACGAGCCTAAAATTTCTTTAAAGTTCTGCAGTGATTTTCAGAGATTTAAACGTAAACATAAAGTAAGATCTTAGCAGACCTCTGACAAAATAGTCAGAGGTGGAAGTCAGCTCCAAGTGGACAGGGCAAGTATGGGTTGTAAATGTCTTGACCTCTGATTGGTTTATCACTTAAAAGGAAAAAAGGAACAGTAAATTCAATGTTAGTACTTTTCATTAACTACATTTACATGCAATCAAACAGTACTTTAGTAACCACATTGTTGACTAATTTGGACTGAAAACCCTTATTTTGATTAAGCTTAATTTGAATTAAGTTTTGATGAGATTGGAAGGTATGGTGTAGGCCTGAAATGATTTGATAAACAGGAAAAAAGCAAGCATGTAGCTAAACACTAGAATCTGAATATTTCTCTCAGCTGGATTCAGAAATAGCTTGCACGTGTGCAGAGTGGCGGCTCCAGGATTCATTTATTTATTTAATTATGTATTTGTTTGTTTGTTTGTTGGGGAGACTTAACAGTTTAAATATTTAATAAAATAATGAAATTGTACAGTGTTAGTAAATTAACAATTGGTCCCTCGATATCTCTTTGCCACCTCTGAAAATTCTCAGTCCCTTAAAGTGTATACGGCCGGGAAGCAAGAAAACACACATTCAGTGTATTCTCAATACTTCAATTTATTCATAGAAACAAAGATATTATATAGGCATATGTCGAGGGGAGTTTCAACCCTTTAACCAATGAGGATATAGATGACATACATATAGGATCTTGGCCAAGAACATGTGTTTATATAAAATGGCCACATGTACAGAAAAATATGGACATATTAGGAATAGACTTGGCGAAGGATGCTGAACTCTCGTCATAGTTCATCACGAACTCCTTTACCTTGGAGTCGTAGCATTCATGTCCTTATTTGAACATTTGAACCAAGAAAAGCTAATGCATACATGTGCGCATGCATACGTCGAATATGAGTAAGATACATTAAAACATCATACAAGAGAGAGAGAGAGCGAGAACAGATGGAGGAGGGGGATTCAGAGAGAATGCGTTGTATAGGGAGGGCGAGTGAGAGGGAGAGGAAAAAAGAAAAGGAGGGGTAAAAACATCTGGAACCAATCTCAAGACAGAGAGTGTTTTCTAACAGTTGCCTGCTTTTGTTTAAAATAAACAATGAATACATAAACACTCGCTGCAGAGTTCCCTAATCCTAAATTCATATCATTCTCATACATAGATAATAATATGGAATATAATCATTCTTTGATACATTTCAACCCATGTGTCCTTTAACAGGTCTACTCATAAAAGCATATTGAGTAGCAACAAGAGTATTCATGGCACGATCAATCAAAAGTCTAATAAACGGAATAATACAACATACAATGAATGAAAGGATTAATAAAATCACTCCACTAGGGATTAACGCATTCACTGGCATTTTCTGCCACCCTGGGAGCCAACCAAACACATAATTTGAATTATTTATTGCATCTCTTGCTTGTATCTCTTGTGCAATTTTAGTCATATTCATTAACCCTTCTTCTATCAAATGTCCATCAGCATCATTATCTGGAATGTAAGTACAACATGCAGTGCCCACGATAACACACACTCCACCCTTCGAGGCTGTCAGTTGGTCCAGAACCAATCTATTTGTAGAGCAGTCAGTCGCAAACCACTGAGCTCTTCCTTTACAGCTTCTAAGGTATTTCACCCAACTTCTGTTCTCCTTCAATTCTTTCTACACAAAATAATGAGTCAGGGATTGAACTCACGATTATCACTCTTACAAACACTTGGGGTATAAACCATATTGTACCATTTGGTCTGCACCACTATAAACAATTAAAGAGATGTGTTAAAAACAACACCAAAAACAACTATTCAGAAATAATCATAATAGAGGGGAAACATTAAAAAAATTACTTACCAACAAAGGCACTGTTATCTAGACCTTCATCAGTCAATTGCGGGCTTGCAGCCAGGGTTCAAGCTAAAAATGAGGTGACCATCTCAATATGTGGTGAGTTCAAACTGTGGAAACAAAATGAACTAAATTAAAATATGTACAAATGCACAAATGAATGCATGCTAGCCTGTATTTTTCAGCCTTACCCTTGCTCCGGGTCATAGCGTCTACAGTTTGCTTGTGATTTATGTAGCCGATGGACTGCCTCCTACAAATTGCAAGAAAAAAATTACTCCGTGAACAAACTAGTGTCGAAACACTTTAAGTGATTGGGGAATTAATTATTACCGCAATTTTGGGATTACGCAGACGCCTCTTCCTTTTGAATTCCTCCGTCGAGCAGCTTCCGAAGACTGCAATCTATCGTTGATAGAGCTAAACTCCCGGGAGACATCGGCAGAGAACTCACGTCACTGACGCGAAAGCCCACTGATAGCTGCCAGCAGGATCCGTTGTGGGACTTGAAGTGTTTCGTCCCTGAGGAGTCTCGGGGGTACTGAAAGTGAGGCGACGTCCAGCCATTGTATGGAGCGATGAATGAAAATAGTAAAAAAATTCCAGAATAGTAACTTTTTTGTTTATATTTTTTCGTTTCGTGCGATCATCCGTTGTGCTCAAAACCTCGTAAGTGATAGGACTAACCCACCCAGACAAATCATGCAGCGTCACCGTGACATATCCCTTGATTTTTGTCAAGGCTCGTCACATGCAAGTCTTATCTCGTATGTGATAGGACGAACCTTCCGCGTCACCGTTACCTAGCACTTGATTGGTCAAGGTTCGTCACATGCGAGGTGACGTATCAACGAAGAACTCAGAGAGAAGCATTTAAACACAGAAAGGTTTTATGAATTAAATAGTTTTTCATCTATGAAAATGAATTTTAAACACATCATTGCACAAGTCTCCTGGCTTCATCCCCATCCTGACAGACATTTTTATGGAAAGCCAGTAGAAATCTGGAGTTTGCAGGGAACAGACATCTCATGCCCAGCAGCATTTCTCCCTGTTGAGCGCTTTGCTAGAAGATGTGTGTTGAACACATCTACTGTGCGTTTAAGCAAAACAACAGAGAAAGTTACTGTCATGCCACTATGCACAGTGGTTGAGATCTAGGAGGTCCAAGAGGATTTTATTACTATTGTTTTTAGATTATTTTAAGAGTTTACTAATCTGTGTCTATTTATTTTGTTTGTGTTCATCTACTTCATATTTTTTATGTTAGTTCACTAAAGTGTAAAGAACTTTGTATTCTGAATGATGCCTTTAAATATGGTAGATAAATAAAGTGAAATGATAAAAGCCTTTGAAAAAGTGAATTTTATTTATGTTGTGCTTAAAAGTGCTAGCTACACACATACGTACACACTGCAGTTCAATATTTTAACAGTTCAATTCAGTTTCAATTATTTTATTTTTTTTAAAGTTTCTTATGCTCATCAAGGCTTCATTTATTTGATTAAAAGTACAGAGAAAAACAGTAATATTGAGAAATATTACAATTTAAATTTATAATTTAAAATATATTTTTATATATATTTTTGAATAAATGCTTCTTATATTAAGCCACGTTAAGCGCGGTTTTCTATGGGGAATAAAACGCTTATCATGCAATTCAGCTCATATGGGCTCATCTGCTTGCATGTACACAGAATGAGTTTCTCTGCCCGCATTCCTTTAGCCAATAAAACCAGTGATAGCATTGGTTGCCATGGAACCAGAGGCCTGTTCTGCCTTTCTGAGGTGTTAGGTGCATTTCGGGGGAAGGGTCCATAGACCCTCGTAATTGGCCCTTTGAGGGGGCATTAGATATTATTTGTTAAATATAACAAAAAGTTGTGTGTCTGATTGGTCCAAATGCTACAGCCCCTTACCATATTGTGATGATGCCTGGTCAGGCCGGAACGATGATTCAAAAACATGAAAACCCATTATAAACGAGGCATTCGTTGCATCCAGTGGGGACATAATTATGGATTATAATAACTTATACTGTCTTTTTACGCATTGCGTTGCATCGTGCCGCATAAACATAAAACCATGTCTGCATTTGTGATCGGAGAAATGACAAACAACAAGCCCTACTCTACACTGCCCAACAAACTCGCTTTAAATATATAAAATATAAAAACTCTTTAAATTTAAAAAACGTACTTACAGTCTGTGAGTCAGAACAGCCGGCATTGTAGTCTACTCTACCAGGATCAGGAAACAGTCCTCCATAAAATGTGCTGCACACATCTGAATA
>NW_015505956.1:82659-86632 GCF_001515645.1 Sinocyclocheilus grahami
ACTGGGCGGGTCACATGGAGTGTGGCCTTTAAAGCCTGCAGAGATTCACGCCTCTCAAGATGGGCTTGTCCAATGAGGAAGTCCGGAATCTCAAGTGGGAGTTCTGCGTTTTTATGGCCCTTTGTTTCTAAGCATGGTATTTCGCATATGTAATTCGCTTGGGTGTTGATGCACAAATTAGTAAAGATTCTTAGAACATCAATATGTTGCATAGGTATCAGCATGTAATATGCACTCTCAGTTAGATCATCCGAAGATGAATTCATAGAGACCAAACATGATATAGGTGAGGTTATATTAACTAGTGGTCTATCATAACATGCATAAAACAGCATACACTACAACAGACAATATACAAGAACAGTAATGGTATACACAATGCCCTGAAGGATATGTGTATTCAATCAAAGAAAGGTTTTCCTATGAATTAATTAGAGAACAATCCATTTCTCTGGGCATTATGTGTCTTTCTTATGAGGGAGTTTCTCTGCCCGCATTCCTTTAGCCAATAAAACCAGTGATAGCATTGGTTGCCATGGAACCAGAGGCCTGTTCTGCCTTTCTGAGGTGTTAGGTGCATTTCGGGGGAAGGGTCCATAGACCCTCGTAATTGGCCCTTTGAGGGGGCATTAGATATTATTTGTTAAATATAACAAAAAGTTGTGTGTCTGATTGGTCCAAATGCTACAGCCCCTTACCATATTGTGATGATGCCTGGTCAGGCCGGAACGATGATTCAAAAACATGAAAACCCATTATAAACGAGGCATTCGTTGCATCCAGTGGGGACATAATTATGGATTATAATAACTTATACTGTCTTTTTACGCATTGCGTTGCATCGTGCCGCATAAACATAAAACCATGTCTGCATTTGTGATCGGAGAAATGACAAACAACAAGCCCTACTCTACACTGCCCAACAAACTCGCTTTAAATATATAAAATATAAAAACTCTTTAAATATAAAAAACTTACTTACAGTCTGTGTTCTGGAACAGTGTTGTAAATACAACTTAACCACTGACTTGTAGTTGTGACCATTTTTGTAAGGCCAAACAAAGTAGTTTCGCTCTCACAGCGAAACAGCGTCACACACAGTGGCCTACAGTGAGCAGAGACCGGGGACTAGCGTGAGGAACGGCCGGAGGGTTAGAGTGAGTAGAGGTGGGTGGGCTTCAGAACGGCACGGCCGGCGATTTCGACGAAGGAGTGTCCGGAAGGACATGCGACGACTCCGGGCTGGACTCTGCTTCGTCCACGGTGAAAGCTGATCCGGCGATCCACAGCGCAAAGTTGTAGTATTTCCTCAGCAACCAGCGCGGATCAGCTCCAGGCATGATGAAGCAGATATAGTCCTCTTTTGGAAGACCAAACGAAGTACTGTATTGGCCCGAATATAAGACGGCCCTGATTATAAGACGACCCCCATTTTTCCAGATGTACCTTTTGGAAAAAGGCTTTTTAAAAACCAAATCTTGTTTTTTCTCAGGAAACCACATTTTGTATTCAATTATTTTCATATTGCATATTTTTCCTATTTTAATTTTTGTTTTGAAAGTATGGTAAAAACTGGTAAAATGTACCAACAATCACATTTAAAAAAGATACACTTTTTGATATACCATTAAAAAAACAAAAACAGGTAGCCCATCTGAATTAGGACATTTAGGCTATCCATCTAATAGTAGCCTACCAAAATCTTATTAACAGTAGAAGTTAAATCTTACTGTAGTCTTCAAATCTGGGTACTGTTTTACGTTTTAAAATCACAAAGGGAGTTTGGTCCCACCAGGCTAACGTGACAGTCACGACTCGTGCAGCTGTAAGGTTTTCTTATTCTTTAGTTTTTACTCGCGATCTTTACAACACGCATTACATTACGTATTTCATGGTACGTATTTATGTGTATTTTTTTTTTGTGTAGTTTTTTATGTGTAGTTTTATGCGTATTTGGCGCCACCTATGTTGTGGGTGTATTATTGACATGTCAAAGTCTAGACCCTGAATATAAGACGTCTGCGTTTTTTCAGATGCATTTTCAAGAAAAAAACATTGTCTTATATTTGGGTCAATACGGTAGTTTCGCTTTCACAACGAAGCACACGTCTTTACGACATGGCGGCGGCAACAACAAAACTAAAGCGAAAATAAAAGTTACGCCTTCTTTCTTTGCGTGAACATTTGGGCAGCTTTATGCAAATCTTCCCACATAGCAACGTAGATATGTGGGGGCATGTTAGAACGAGCCGTTTTAGGTAGGCGTGGCTGACTCTTAACTTTTATAAATAATATCTCTTTGGATATCTTCTTTATGCACCTAGAGCTTGTAACACTCCAAAGAGAAAGGAAAAATTTAAATCGCAGCATATGCCCCCTTTAACCAATGATTCCTAATTGCATCTACTTCCGGAAGGCCAAATAAAGTGCTTTTGCTTTCGCACTGAAATACAGTGTCTCCCTGACATGGCTGCATCAACACTACTGCTGTTCCTGAAACCACGCCTTCTTTCTTTGCGTGCACATTTGGGTGGCATTATGCTAATATTTCCACATAGTGATGTCGATATGTGTGGGCGTGTTAGAATTAGGCGTTTTAGGTAGGCGTGGCTGACTCTTAACTTTTATAAAGAATATCTCTTTGGATTTGAGACTTTAGTCTTTGCAACTTTACAGATAATTTTCACCAAGAGCTTTTAACACTCCAAAGAGAAAGGAAAACTTGAGATCGCATCATATGACCCCTTTAACACAAATGTGCAGCCACACTATATAAAATATGTTGTATAAAAGACTTACCTCAGTCGGTTGGCATGATGTCTGCTGTAGTATCGTCAGAATTTGTTGTAGTTGGTGAAACAGGCTCACTGAAGAAAGAGCGCGTTATTTTCTCACACATTTCCGAATGGATAGCCTGAAATAAATTCAAATAATTTGCGCGCGTTCCATCGCTGTCGTGTCGTACGGTACAGAAACAGCTCAGCTCAGCCCAGCCAACCATCGTAGGCGGAGCTAAATTGTAGGCATATTTGAATCTGCGTCATCATGCGCGCACACACACACACACACACATTACACAAATGGTGAATTCCAAAAGCAACAACAAACAAACAAAAAAATAACAACAATTAATGCTTCGTTGCAGACAACTCGGATGTGGAACATTTCCCACCACAAACCCGGAAGTAACGTCTGGATTTAGTAACATTAAAAGTAGGCTACTTGGTAACATTAAAACTTTAATGTTACTAATGATTAGTGGCATTAAAACATTACAAGTATCTGTAAACATTAAAAGAGCGACATTCTCAACGTCACGTCGGATGACCGACGAAATTGGGATCCTACCAAAGGGTCACAGCTACTGCCCCTTCCAGTGTCCTGTGGAAGCCACCTGCGCCCCTACTTTTTGGCGTAGGCCAGGGCTTCTTCACAAGAGGACCAGCTACTGCTGCTATGGCACTACCCAATGAGTAAGACTGGATAACACTGGGAAAATGTACCCGTTCTACTTGGAACAGGGGCGTTACGGAAGCTCGAACCTTCCCGAAGGAGGTTTTGGTAGCAATACACATATGGACATCCCTTAGGTGCATATGGAAGAATGGAGGTGATTGAACCCTCTTGGAATGGCAGAAGTCTGCCGGGGAAACACGGGCTCAAGGCTATACCATAGACTTGACACATATGGGATCCACTTAGGTCTTACATATGGAACCCAGCCTTCTACCGGTTCTCAAGGATTCAGCGAGTGAAGGCCTGGCGCCGGACGCTCCGCCACGTCTGGCTGCCGAGGGGATGGAGGAACTCAACAGGGTCTACTATATGGACTCTCTGGAGTGGTTTTGCAAGCCGACCCGAAGCCGACCCGAAGCCCTCAGTGCTTCTACCCGTTTGAGGTGAGAACACAGGAGGATACCGCCTCCACACGAAGGCTATAAAATCTGGCGAACGTGTTAGGGGTCGCCCAGCC
>NW_015505956.1:86896-87979 GCF_001515645.1 Sinocyclocheilus grahami
CGGGGTCGTGGTTAGCAGCAATTGCAGCGACATAAACTTTCAGGGTGGAGGGAGACAGCCTTCGCTCCAGCCCTTGCTGCAAAAAGCACAACTACGATCGGTCATCTTCGGGGGTCTTCTCGGCGAGAAGAGCAATACTCAACGAACAGGTTCCACTTCAAAGCGTAGGCGTGTCTCGTAGATGGGGCTCTCGCTGAAGTGATGGTGTCAACTACCTCTTGGGGTAGGACACTCAGAACCTCCGCGGCCTGTCCAGGGACCGGACATGAAGTTTCCAGAGGTCTGGACACGGGTGCCCCATCTCTGAGTCAGTAAATCCTTCCTCAGAGAAATCGGCCAAGGAGGGGCTGTCGTGAGGAGCATTAGTTCCAGGAACCAGGTCCGGGAAGGCCAATAGGGTGCCTCCAGCAGGACCTGCTCCTCGTCCTGAGTCGCTACTCTCCCGGGAGCGCAGCTCGGGACAGCTCGTTGGCTGCCCGGTTGAGCAGCCCAGGAATGTGAACAGCACGAAGCGACCTCAGATGCGGGCGGTGGGCGAGTTGCAATAAGCGACGGGAGCGCAGACCGGGAGCGCAGACCACCTTGTCGGTTGATGTACGCAACGGTCGCTGTGTTGTCTGTGCGGATTAGTACATGCTTGCCTCGTAAGCACCCTTTGAGACGGCCCCGGGCAAGGTGCACTGCCAGCAACTCAAGGCAGCCAGTGCAGTTGGGGCCCCGTCCAAACCCCTGACACTGCAAGCCCGTTGTACGTGGCCCCCCAGCTGGTGGTTGAGGCATCCGTGCAAATGCCTGGAGACCTGCTCAAGGGGCACTCCTGCCCGGGAGGAACGCAAGGTCTGACCACGGGGTGAAGGTTTGGTGGCAGGCCGGTGTAACTTGGACACGGAAGGTGCCGCGTTGCCACGCCCACCTCGGTAATCGGCCATGGAGCCAGTGCTGCAGCGGTCTGCATGACTGCCGCTGTAGCTGCCATATGCCCCAGGAGCCTCTGAAACTGTTTCAGTGGGACCGCCATCCTGCTCTTACTGAGTCCCCTCCATACCGGGAAAAGAGATCCTCTGCATCGGGGAGAGTTTGCTC
>NW_015505956.1:88216-88614 GCF_001515645.1 Sinocyclocheilus grahami
ATTTGGGTACCACCGACCGAGAGGTCAGTGGTGGAAAAAAATTAAAAGATTCTCCACCCGGCCCTCCTCCGGGGGAGGGAGTGGTGTGCTTACCATTTCCTGAAGAGCACGTCCCTCCACCTCTGGGTCGCCCGTCTATGGGCCTCTTGCTCTCTCGCTTGCCAGCAGGTTTGGCGGGGGCCTGGACAGACGGGGCGGCTGCCCTGCGACAGGCTCCATGTCACAGCTCTGCTGGAGGCCGCAGGAGCGCTGCTCTTGTTTCGGTGGTGGCAGGGGGGCCGCCCTCGGCGACGGCAGCAGCTACACGCTGGGGCCGGATGTACCTGATGGCCTCAGTCTGCTTTGGTCAGCGGAGAACCGCTGGGCAAGTTCTCCACCGTGTCGCCGACAGGCCGGCC
>NW_015505956.1:88756-91823 GCF_001515645.1 Sinocyclocheilus grahami
TTGTCCGTCTCGCGCATGTCAGCCAGTCACAGCCAGAAATGGCGCTCCCAGACCACCATAGTGGACGTCACACGACCAAGAGACCACGCCGTAACCTTCGTCGCTTGTGGTGCGAGGTCTGCCGCGGTGCGGAGTACTCTGCGAACTTCCAGGTCGTGACCACCCTCGTGCAAGTCCCTCAGTGCCTTGGCCTGGTGCACTTGTAATCACGCCGTAGCGTGTAAGGCGGAGGCAGCTTCTCCACAGGTCATATAGGCATGCTCCCAGATCTAGATGGGGGCCAGTCGAGTACCTACAGACCCGGGAGGGGAGGCACGGTTCTCCCTGCTGGTTGGAGGCGGGATTAGGAGACAACTGCATCGCAACTGACCGCTCCACCGGGGGGACCCTTGTAACCCCCTAGCTGCCCCACCATCGAGGGTGGTGAGGGAGGAGGATCCAGCAAATCAGTTTCCGGCAGTAAAAAGGTGCCGTCCACGACCTGTTGAGCTCCTCGTGCACCTGATCTAGGCAGTGGCACGGGCACTTCGCCCCTTTGCAGGTAACGGAGTCCGGCCCGCAACTCCGAGATGGTTATACCCCCGTAATGGGAGCATGAGTCATCCACGAAAGCCACCTCAGCGTGCTTCATGCCCAGGCACGAGAGGCAGCGATCGTGACCATCACCCAGCGCTAGGTAACGACCGCATCCAAAAACGCCCGGGTGATACGTTGTCTATAGCAAGACCCACATCGTCTTTACAAAGACGTAACGTCAAGTTTGCCACGCAACGTCGTCTTTAAAAAGACGCACCCGAAATTGCTCTTTTAGGGGAAAAAGCTCTTTTAGCGTGCTGAGGCGCACAGGGGAGATGATCATCTGCAACACAAACAGGGGGTAGTGCAGCCTGATGTGTGCAACCCACTCGACACGGGAAACCACCACCGCTGAAGCGCCGTCCGCCAACACGAAGAGCTCTCTAAGAGCGCGCTGAACTCATTCAGTCTTCTTCTCTCAGTAGAGTAGTCAGGAGCAGAACGATGTGATCGCTCGGCTCCGAAGCGAAAAGCTGAATATGCGCTGCATCTGCTGCCTACTTATACTCACGCTGTGATCAGCAGCAGCTGGATGCAATAATCGCATGCCAATGTGCATTGGCTCGTTTAGTTTACACTCGAAGTAGATTGGTCCCTCTAAGCGAGATCCCAATTTCGTCGGTCATCCGACGTGACGTCGAGAGTGACCGACTGAAAGGGAACCCTACTTATACCATCACGGAAAACAAATAATTTACCAAATAATGATTAAAATGAGCATTTATTTGCAAGACAAGGTTAAAGGAGTAGTAAAATAAACAATGCATATTTTACAGTGCATGTACTGTATGTACAAATACTATTATTTGACCTTAGACACCTCACTTTAACTGTCACATGATTAATGATCTTCAATGGTAGGCTAATAAAAACACTTTGGCTGAATGATTTGTGGTTCAAACATTTTCCCCCTATTTTTACAGGAATAATCTGTAAATATTAAATAACATTTTATGAAAAATTACACATTACTCTGTGAAAATACAGAAAATGTATGTAATACCCATAATTATGTAATACCATATTAATGGTGGAACTTTAAAATACAGAAACTATCTGTAAAACAACAGGTATTTCATCGTATAATGAAAAAAAGGGAAAATTCTGTAAAAAAAAAAATAGACAATTACATGTAAAAAAAAATAAATAAAAATAAATATATATATATATATATATATTTTTTTTTTTACAGTGTAGCCTACTTAGTGTCTTTCATTCCAACAAAAGAAAAACATTTCTGGAATCTGCATCTGAAATAGCATTTAGATGTATTTACACAGTTTATGTATCACAGAGGGGACATGGATGCATTTAAACTGCAGTTGCAGATGCATAAAGAGGCCTAATGTTTTGATTTTAACATAAAACGTTGAACACTGATATTTGAAATCATTTAAACATGAAAAAAATAGTCGAAATGTGAAATTAAAACCGCCAGCAGGTGACAGCAAGTGACTGTTAATGAGTGAGTCATTGAGATTCACCCGATTCATTCAAACGACTGATTCATTCAGAAACAAAGAATTTGACCATGTTAATGTGTGAATCACTGAATCATTTATTCAACCGATTCGTTCAAAAAGCTGACTCATTCAATAAGTAAACACCGTCCATTGCTCAAAGATGCAAAACAGTGCTGTGTTCTTTGTTTGGAACTATTTTTGTTGGCAAAATTGAGCAAAAACAAGCAATATTATGTCTAAAATGTCACTTATTGCTTTACTGAACTTGTATAAAATGATTATTAAATGTGTTCATGCTGATATCTGCAGAAAAACGGTACTCTTTGTGTGATATAAGCCCTATTCACATGGGATTAGTATTATCTGGGGACTTTGTGTGATTTTGAAATTACCCCCCACCTCTGAATTTGTGGTGCATTCGCACGGGATAAGCGAAGACTGTGATTTTACTCGAATTTACTGACTTATCTCCCGGATGCGATGTCAAGGCTTTGAGAGTCCCGTTCTATGGTCCGGTAATTTGGATAAAAAAAGAAAGAAACCAATATAGTTTCATGCCCTGTGACATTTACATTTCACCAGGTTAAAATAATATCTCAAGCTTTATGCTTGCTTTATTTGTAACACATTAACCTCAAAACCTGTGATAATATTAGTCCCATGCGAATCGACATCTCTGTGATTTGGCCAGCATTTGGTTGGTCGAATATCATTTTTTGAGGTTTTTGTTTCCTGTGTGCCTTTTTATCCATCTTTCGTGAAGAATGGAGCTGCGTTGGAGTGTTTGATAGTATTTTGGGTGCTGTTATATCGCTACACCATACAATTTGCAGAAAGAGAAAGCTGAAAAGGTTTTGAGGTTAATGTGTTACAAATAAAGCAAGCATAAAGCTTGAGATATTATTTTAACCTGGGGAAATGTAAATGGCACGGGGCACAAAACTATACAGTTTATTTTTTTTAAATCCATCTAATCGGACCATAAAGCGGGACTCGACATCGTATCCATGGGGGGGGGGGGGGGGGGG